>NW_027513691.1:0-175000 GCF_048772815.1 Callospermophilus lateralis
CTTACAACCCAGTGACCATAGTTAAACTACAAAGAGAGTATTCAGCATGGCTGCCTCATGTTCATTGGAAAATTAGAAACAATATCCTCCAGGTCACATTGTTGCACACCCAGATTTGATGGTCTCCCAACAAAGGAAGCTAAAGCTCCTAACAACAACATATATTTTTAAGTGCCCAACCTCAGAGGAAGTTTCTCAAGAAGTCTTTACACCAGCAGAGCTCCATGTTTGAGAAATGTTTACCCTGTCCCTTACTTTTGAAAACTCCTCTACCACCTCGGAGGTTGTGAACTCCTGAGCATTTTTCATTCCTGATATATATTCACAGATTTTCTAACTTTTCTCCTCTAATTGTGTCTTACTCGGAACAAAGGCAATGTCAAGGCAATGTTCTGGATGAGAGTGTGAACATTTTTTTGTAGCACATATTTACATACACATTGCATTCATTTTACAATTTTCCATTCAAAATACTGAATCTCTGACATGAACCCATACCCTACTAGACTCTGACTACTACTCCTAATATGATGGAGAAAAATAACACAAACAGAATAGGAATACAAGCAGTTAGGAGAAATCATAGTGTATAGTTGTACTTGTATTTTGCATGATTAATGGTAGGTGTTATAAATCTAGTCAATATTTAATTTAAATAGTTCTCCATGTGTTTTTAAGGTTAACAAATATGTGAATTCCTGTCTCCCTTTCTCTGTATCCTATTTAGCACATGTACTTTTAAATGCACATATAGAATCATACCTGGTATCACATGTACATTTTTGTGAGGTGGCTGATTTGGCAAATACAATTTGTGAGAAGTGATCACTCCTCTTAAACACTGTTGGAACTGAAAATTCAACCTATAGGTGAGCTTCCTAGTTGAACAACATTATACATAAATCCATGTTCAATTAAAGAAATATTTTTGCATCTGTGGATGATATATATATCATGATAAATTTCGATTGGCATATATATTGCTAATTTAATGTCTCTGTGTGTGTGTGTGTATTTTGTGTGTGTGTGTATGTGTGTGTGTGTGTGTGTGTATATATATATATATATATATATATATATATATATGTATGTATATATACTCTCCAGAAATATATGTGTCTTATATACACTCTCTAAATTCATTCATGTTCATGTATATGGATTTATAATCAACTTTTCACAAGATTTTTCACAGAAATATTCATCCACCTGAAATACATATTTGTTTCCAGTACTTAAAACTAACTCCAGTTTATTTTGCATACAAATACTATTATTTTTACAGTAACTGACCCAGTTTAACATCAATGCAAGTAGATTCCAGTGGGACATGATGTGTATTTTGAAGGTCATTTTTATTCAGCACTGGTACAATACTATTTCTTCAATTTATGCACATGATAGGATATATATTCCATCCACAAGTTAGCAAACTTATAGGCAGTTGTTTCACTTTCATCACTTCCTGCTTCAGAACACATAAATTCCTCTAGGTTTCTTGACTGGGCTTTTCATGAGACTTCTTTCCAAACACATTATTTTTAATTTCCATGATCACTTTTGAAGCAAAACTCACACACTCTTCATGATAAACCATAATCCTAATATTACCATTAGATGTATTAGTGGTTGAAATGAATGTATGTATATCAATATAAGATTTCCTGTATATTTTCAGATATCAATGGAATCCATTATTTAAATTTGGAACCCATTGTATTATTTATTCACATTATGGTCTATTCATGCATTATCTCTATATTCAGAGTCACAGGATATACCTATTTGTACCCCCAATACTAATTTATACATCTTCAAAATATTGCTCCCAGAAATGGTGGAAGAAATACTCACGTCACCTTATCTACATATACATTTTATCACAGTAATATTCTGGACACAAAAAGCAAAGATGACACTTATTATTTTACCAATGTAAAGGTCAGGCGAGTGTCTGAGGAAGAGACTACCAGAGACTGTCTCATGCAACAGCCAAGGATTTATGGGGGTCCAGCATGCTGGGGTCAGAGCTCCCTTGAATAGAGCACAGAGTCCTGAGAACAGCTTAAGCAGAGCTTATATACTTTCCTTGGAGAGGGCAGATAGGAAAGTTTATTGATGGGTCAGGGCGAGTGGGCGGTTTGCGTCCAAATGGGTGAGGAAGTACATTCTGCAGTTTTGCAGTTGGGTAGAGCACTTTCAGGGAACTAGATTAGCAAACAGTTCTCAAGACATCAACAGTGTTTTGTTAAGCATACCGAAAAACTGGAAGTGACAAGTACCTATTTTATTAACCTTTCATTCCCCACTTCTTCTTTTGGTTACTTTTAATCATAAAAATGATCATTGGGGGTGTCACATTTTATTTTTACTAGTGTGGTATATTGTTTTCTGATTACCATAAGTTTAACTTGTCCAATTTGAGCATGGAGAAAGGAAACTACACGGTTGATCAAACAGGGTCCTACAATTACCAATAATATGAGGATTATTAATGGACTGGCCAGGGCTGATGAAAATGTAGTTAATGAGGGGGCTTTGTGAACCAAGACTCAAACCACCTTTTTGGGGCCTCTCTCTCTTGTTGATGCTCTTCAAGGCATCTTCTTAATTTAATCATAGATTCTTTTACAACTCCAGTATGGTCGGCATAAAAACAACATTCTTCCCTCAATGCAGGACGAAGGCCCCTTCTCTCATGAAGAGGAGGTCCAACCCTCGACTGTTCTGTAAAATAACTTCAGAGAGAGAGGTTAAAGATTCGTGTAAAGCTGTGAAGGAGGTTTTTAATATCTTTAAGTTTTGGTCTATTACTGCTTCTAATTGGGTCATTTGTTGTGTCCCATGGACCAGGGCAGTGGTTCCTGTGCCCACCCCTGCAGCAACTCCTATTCATAATAGGATGACTAAAGTGAGGGATACAGGTTCCTGGCAGAACCGGGTTGTTTGCCCCCCTATTTGATATTTAAATGTACCTGCGTCATGATAGAGCACTCTGGAAAACATCTGCACCATTACATAATTAATCACATCTGTTGACCATTTTATGAAAACATAAACAATGTTTAAGTGTATAGAATTGTACTGCTGTAGAGATGGACAAGGCAAGGTACCTAAGATAGCACAGAAGACAGGGAAACAGTCTTATTTGGTTGCATCCGGATTTAGAGGGCATTGCTTCTGTTGTAATCAATTAATCCCTGAACCCAAAGTTTAGGTTGTTTCAGAATTTTGTACCCAGCATGTAAGGGAAGGGGCTCAGAAGTTCACAGTCTGCAGAAGTTCACAAAAAGCAGTTTTTGTTTCTGTTTTTTTTTTCCTCTGTTCTGGGAAAGTTAACTTCTTAAGGACACCTGGGAGGGGGAGAGCTTTTTTCTTCTTTTTTTTCTTTTCCTTCCTGCCAGCTGTTACCATGGAGCCCAGTTGGTAACTTCTATATCTTAGAAATGTAGCCATTTCTATGAAGCCCCAGCTCTAGGGCAGAGGCCTTCTTCATATATTTTGTTAAAAACTACTAAGGGGGTGTCTAGCTTAGGAGTGCTGATTTTTCCAGCCAGTGGCCAAGTAGAACAGAGCAACACGAATAGAGGAAGTTTATCTACATTGAACTCTTTTATAGGAACTGTGTTGCTGAAAGGCTTAAAGTCAGCCATGGTGAAGACTTCTGGAGAAGGTCATTTAAGACTTTTCTGTGGGCCTGATACAGAGGGGAAGACAGGGAAGGCAGGGGATGAGAGCAGCTCCGTGGATCTGAGGATGAGGAAAAAGAGATATAAAAGAATTATGGGAAAGGGGTTTGGGATTTTCCTGGCAACAAAACTTGAGCAGTAGAACAGGTAGAGCAGAGGGGAAGACGGGAGTGAGTATCCCAAAAAGCCTGTGAGGGACTTTAAATTCTTAGTAACCTGTTTTCAGTGATGACAAAGCAACTTTAAAGGCCATTTTAATTACATCTTTGATAGGCGTCTGAGGGCACTCCTTAGCTGGTTTGAGCTTTGGGTTAGCTGGTAAGAGGACCTGGTGGGACCCGGTGTGGGCACTGACAGGAGGAGAGAGGAGTGAGTGGGTGGAAGGGTACCTCAGTACCTGCAAGCTCAGCAAGGGGCAATGGTCTGAGAACCGACGGAAATTTGGGTTTTTGATCTAGTAACTGGAGCTGAGAAATCAGGTTGCTGATGTGGGAGTGACAGCAGAGAGTCTGGGGCAGAAGGCTGCGGGTGAGTATCTATTGGAGAAGCATAGTTCAGGATTTGAGCATAGGAGGGAAAAGGCCTACACGTAGGGGAATTTCCTTCCACACTTTTGAGCACTTGTCGAAGTTGAAAAGGTCACGCAAAATTTGAGGATCTAGAGACCCTTCTGGTGGCCATCGGTTTTTGTTATCTAACTGGTAATATGGCCAATGCTGTGTACTGAATTTGATGAGGAGTTTTGCTTCCACCAGGTAGCCCCTGTATCCTCACATCCCCATTATTTACAGAAGAAGTTGGCTTTTCCCCCACACAGTCGTGGCTGTTTTTGGCTTTGGTAGTCCGCCAGGCAAACATAGTAATCTAGGCTAGCCAACCTGCATCTGGCTCGCGTGTCCCTACATCCATAATGTTTGTTTCCATTATCTATTGTATGGAAAGTATTTAATGGAATTTTTGGGGATCCTCTTCATCAGGGATTTCCCAATAGGAAAGACGTATAGCCAGCTGACAAATTTCTTGGTGGAGAGATGGCCACCAGGTCCCTAAGTGGGCTGTATGTGCGATAGACCATACTTCTTGTCTAGTAGGATTTGTGATCAGCCATCGCTGCTGAACGGGTTGATGAGGGTTAGGACTACTGGTGACCAATTGGAGAGTCTATAGTCTTATTCATATGGCGAATATACAATTTGAAAATGTTACCAGTCTTTTTCATTTTTCAGCCAGATTCTGGACAGGGCACAGGCTTGAGATGAGAATTAGGAACCAGGAAGTGATTCCGTCTAACTTTAGCACTGTAGGTGTTATAAGTAGCACCTGGTATGGTCCTGTCCAGCCGGGTTCCAGGGATGACACCTGATGTTGTCTTATGTAGACAAAGTCTCTTACTTGATATAGATGTGGAGTACCCTCTTCAGCATGTTGGTAGGCAGTGGCCAGCTGTTTCCACAGGTATTGCTGAGTTCCTTCCAGAACTTTAAGTCTGTCAAGCAAGGTGGTGTGGAAGGGATCGTTAGATCTTTGAGTTAGGGTTAGGTCCCTTACTGGAGATGGGGCCCCATAGAGAATTTCATAGGGGGTGAGGTTACACAAAGAAACAGAGGGAGTATTTCTTGCATGAAATAGTGCATAAGGCAGGAGCATAGTCCAATCTTTTATGCTACTCTTTAAGCTTAATTCCGTTTAGGTCTCTTTAATGGTTCTATTTAATTTTTTTACCTGTCCTGAACTCTGGGGTCTATAAGCACAATGTAACTTCCAATTAATCCCCAGGGTCCTGGCTAACCCCTGAGTTACCTGGGCCATGAACGCTGGTCCATTATCAGACCCTATTACCTTAGGCAGGCCGTACCTTGGAAAAATATCTTTCAGGATCTTCTTGACCACCATTTGCGCCTTTTTTTTTTGGGGGGGGGAGGCTTCAATCCATCCTGAAATATATCTACAAAGAGTAGGAGATATTTAAGTCCATACCATGCTTGCTTAATTTCAGTAAAGTCCACTTCCCAGAATTGTCCTGGTCTGGTTCCTCGTAGGTGCTTTCCTGCAGGAAAGTTGGAAGGGTAAGATTAACCTATTGACAGTCCCGACAGGCTTTTTTTTACCTGTTCAGTTATTTCCTTTCACTGTGAGTCGGTTAGTGGAAAACTCTGTTCTTGATCCTTCAGGAATGCCTGCAATTTCTTTGAACCAAGGTGAGTGAACTGATGTACATTTTTAACGTAGTGTAGGGCTTTCTGAAATTTCAGGCTTTGCTCAGTGAAGTTGAGGAGTACAGTGTCAGTGTCCTTAGATATTATCAAAAGCTTGCTGGATCTCAGGGGTCCATTAGAATTGGGCATCTCCTTTAACAGCGGGTGTAAATGAGAAGTTAAGGACCCAAACACAGGAATCCTTAACCTGCAAAACCCAGCAGTCCCAAGAAACTCTCTGTGTTGTCTGCTGTTAGATGGGGGTGGTTTCTGCACAACCGTTTGATTTCTGGGCTCAGTGAGCCATCGTTTACTGCCCCTAAAGGAATAGCCCAGGAAGATTACTTCTTGCTGGCAAATTTGGGCCTTTTAGGAAGAAGCTCTATACCCGAGTTGAGGAAGCTCACATAATACTGCTTGGGTCCCAGATTCACAGATATCCTTGGTGTTGGGTGCCAGTAGCAGGTCATCCACGTATTGAAGCTGGGTGACTTCGGGGTGCGTAGTTCTGAAGCTGTTGAGATCTCTTTGGAGGGCTTCATCAAAGAGAGTGGGGGAGTTTTTCAACCATTTTGGGGAGTCTAGTCCAAGTTAGTTGACCACACGTTCCAGTTTCTGGGTCTACCCACTAGCAAGCAAACAGCAACTGACTATATTTATGCAGAGGCAAGCAAAAGAAAGCATCTTTTAAGTCCAGAACAGTATACCATTTCCTCTCAGGGTTCAGAGTGATAAGCAGATTGTACGGATTAGGTACACTGGGGTGAATGTCCTACACTCTGTTGTAGGTCTCTCATATGTCTTTAATGGGGGATAGTCCCCGGCTCCTGGCTTTTTATACTGGTAGCGGGGGAGTGTTTTAGGATGATTGACAAGGCCTTAGGACCCTAAGGCCAGATATTTCTGAATATGGGGCCTTATCCCATCTTTAGCTTTTTTGCTCAGAGGATATTTTTTGACATTGATTGGGGAGGCTGAGGTTTTGAACTCCACTGTTTTTGGAGGTTGTTTCATGGCTAGTCCTAACCCAGCAGTGTTTTTCCAGGCATCTGGGTAATCTGTTATCCATTTCTGGGGTAGCTTGCCTGTTTGATCAGTCTTGGGGGGTGTGAAGAGTTGCTGTTCATCTTCTACTGACATATTTAAAGCCGTGAATATAGGAGTTTATACTAAAGGATTTATAAATATCATTTTGGGGCCTTCATGGTTAAAAGTCATTTTGGCCCGGAGCTTGGTGAGCAGATCTCTGCCCATCAATGGGGCCAGGCATTCTGGGATTATTAGGAAGGAGTGATGGATTTTTCCTTTCCTCATGTCCATGGTTTTCTTAGTTGTCTAATTCCCATATTTACTGGTGTTAGCACTTTGAACTAGAGACCTTTTATTTGATAGAGGGCCCAGTGGGGCCTTAAGGACTAAGTATACTGCCCCTGTATCCACTTCAAAGTTTACTGGGGTCCCCTCCACATCAAAAGTTACCCTGGGTTTATTGGGAGTCTAGCAATCTGGGGCTCAGTGCTCACTTGAATAGAGCAGAGAGCAATGAGAACAGCTTAAGCAGAGCTTATATACTTTCCTTGAAGAGGGCAGGGAGGGAAGCTTATTGATGGGTCAGGGCGAGTGGGCGGTTTGCGTGCAAACAGGTGAGGGTGTACATTCTCTGTTTGGCAGTCGGGGACAGCACATTCTGGGGAAAAAATTAGCAAACAGTCCTCAAGGTTTCAACAGTGTTTTGTTAAGCATACAGAAAAACAGGAAGTGACAAGTACCTATCTTATTAACCTTTCACCAAATCCTAAATGGAAAGTGAGCATGGATTTCTAAAAACATCCATTTCCAGGTTGCTTAATGCTCGCAAATCAATCCTATTGGTGACTACATATTTGTTGCTTTCTAAGATTATATATTCAACCTCAACCCTGTTGAAAATGACTAATACTAACCCTCACTTTATGCTTTTCCTGATTTCCTAATGTCTCCATTGATATCTGCTTTCATACATATTTTCCTGAGTTCATCATTGTGACTGACTCTTTACATGTGCTGAAATTTACATTCACTCTCTATCCGAAACCCTATTGCTACAGAACTTTTGTTCGAAATCCTATACTCACTCTTTTTTCTATACCTACCAACTATCTTCCTAATCCTACCGACTATCCCTTTTTGACTGGAAATTCTCTTTGACAATCAATCATCCAAGGTACAAGGTCCTATGCCATTGTATATCAATTTATCTGAGACATCTGTGCAGAATATAATTCAAAGCTAAGTATCCCAATCAACAGCCCAATGCCCTTCTTGGATTCAAACCTTATCTAGATTTCTGTTTTCATACTTATATTTCACCTATATATTCTCGTAAATATCGCGAGTTCCCAATACCATTGTTCATTCCTCAGTATGATTTCTAACCTAAATCAAACCTGTTATTACTCTAACCATACACTGTACCCTCAAACTAACTGTACAGAAGAGCCGGGAGAGAGTTTGTCTTACAATACAGTAATGTAGGGGCTCTTCCACCTGCTGAGAACATCAAAGGTACAAGCAGAAATGATACCCTGGAGAAGTTGCAGGCAGCTATGAAGGACCTAATAGAGCAAAAGTCATCTTCCATGACAAACAACCTGGTCAGTATTAAGGGATGTGTCTGAATCAGCCTCTCCTTTCTTAATGTAGAGAAGATTGATCAAACCATGCCTATGTGGAGAGCTGTTCCCAGGTGCCTATGGTTGATATACCATTCTAACTTGTGAAAGTGTCACAGGAAGTAGTGGCAGCCTCCATCTCATGGGAACCTTGGATGAATCTGGTAGGACAAAGTGGTTGCCCACGCAGTGACCTCATTCAGTTCCTGAAGGAAGTGACCTCACCTCACTTTCCTGGTGATGGAAATCTCTGAATTTGGGATCCAGGAAGCCAGGCACCGAGAGCCAGTCCAAGTCCCAATCCCAGTGGTCTCACTTGTTTGGATTTACCAAGGACAGAGTCAGTCTTCCTTGGTACCTACTGATATGAGGATTGCCAAATGCCTGAAGAGCTCTGAAGAGGGGCCTTTACTGAGAAAGCAGGTAGTGGTTCACCGCTGGCTGTTGACAACTTCACAGAGTTGGCCAACAAGACCAGATCTGAGACAGTACAGGCCATTTTAGGGGAACATAGTATGGCCCACTATTCAGAGGACACTCCGGATAGTCACAGACCTACTTGAGTTAAGGAGGTGCCTTTGTGGGTTTGGGTGTGAGTTTGTGGTTTTGTCTCATGTTCTGAGAATAGGTAGGAAAGGCTGTTGTTTTGATTGGAGTGGACTGTTTCTAGAAAGTCGTTTGACTAGGCGAGTGCTTCTATGTCTGTGTATCCCACTCTGTCCATGGTTGTAGACATTCGAAAAGAGAATGTATCAATGTATGTGTCCTGTCTAGTGGAAAACTTTCCAGCATTCATCAAGCCTAGTTGATGAATGGACTGTGGCTTTCCTTATGGATGGGCAACACCTACTAACTTCCTAAGTTCCTGTTTTCTTCCTGAATTCTGGCCACTCTCCAGAATAGCCTCATAGTTTTGTGTCCAAGATACATACCACCCCCAAGCTCTGTGACATGGCCATGTACTTGATAGCTATAGGAAATGGGAACATCTTAGAAAACTCAGACATCATTGTGACCAGTAAACGCTCAGTGAAGAACCCATATTTTGGTTCATTTGCTTACCTATTGTTCTGTTGCCCTGAATGTCAGGAAGGTCTTTGCCTCAGGCCACCCCTTTGTGAAGCCTGAATAAAACAGTTTTAAAATGGAAATAAATGGGAATAACTTGTGGTTCTTTGCTTTGGAAAGGGATGTGTTTGAATCAGCCTCCTAGCCCTGTATGAGGTTGTGGCTTAAATTTTCAGCACATGATGGATCTAAAGATAGATACCATGTGTGCAATCAAAACCATAATGGCAAAAATTCAGTAATTGTGGATGAGTCTCTTGCCTTCCTCTGTTAGGTACCTGACCTCTATCAAGTGAGACAGGGATCCTTTTGGTCAAATGAGTTTTTCAAAGTCCTGCAGAGGTGCTTGTGTTTTCTCGTGACTCCAAATCACATAAAAAAATCTATACCTGAGAGTCAATAGTGCTCAAATTGGAGAAGCAGAGCAGTATTAACGGCAGGCCTATTTGATCACTTCTGGTTCACAGGAAGGGTGTCCAGGCCACCCTGACTTTAGGCAAATGAGGGGCAAGGGAGAATATTTTGAACACTGTCTTGGGATGCGTCCCGCATGGAAACCTCCAGCCAGAGTTTATGATGAGTGTCTATATTTAACAAGATGAGGGCCATGTGGGAGTGTTTTGGTTTTAATTGTGGTCATTCGTGTGGCGGTTGGAAGAGATGACTGGATCCAAATGGGCTTGAACTATGGTGTCATTCCCCTTAGAGACTGAGTTCTGGAACTTACCTCAGAGAAATATTGCCATGAATTGTGTTGGGATTTAGGAGGCCACGCATGAGAGTCACCCTTGGAAACTGAGATCTAGGCCCAGTGTCGCTTTCCACAGAGCACTGGGAATCTCAGGAGGATATCACACAATTTTATTCTGAAAAACTTGTCAGACATATTTGATAGTCAAAACACACATGGACCTCAATTGTAGACCTCAATGGGCCTTGCTTCATGTGACCTTTTGGCCACTCTTTGGGAAGCTTTGCCTGTGACAGTTCTCCAGAGCTTTCATTGAAATGAGCTTCCTCACCATTAAATAATTTCTGAATGAATTGAAACCCACAGTGTCTCCAACTTCATCCTTGAAAATTGGCTAGATAAATACCATGAAATTTTTGAAATTTCCTTGACCAGGTGGCACTGGAGAACATTTGGATGTCCAGTTGCTGATCATGAGTGTACCAGACAGTGTGTTGATTGACTGGTTTTCATGAAAATGGTGTAGAAAAGAGATGCCAGTCATTTGAAGCCTGTTGAGTAATGGGCCCAGAGCGGGGGTGAGCAAGTGTGTGATAAAACATCTGTGGTGGGGTCATGTGGATCTGCCATTGGCTTCCAAATGGCTTGAGACTGACATGGTGCAGCCAGCAGATCCTGTATGTAAAGACATCTGGTTATATAGAGAGGTTTCAGGGCAATGTTCAAAATCAGGTTTCTATGGTCAAGGGAGCAACCTATATGGTATACAAGCCCTGTTGGTGCATTCTCCTGCAGACCCTGACCCACCACACGTGAAAGAACTTCCTCCAGCCCTTTGTCCCAGTTGAACTCCTTGTATTTCATGAAGCAAATACCAAACTCCGAGTGCAGTATCAAGAAACGTTTTGAAAAGTGGAGGATGACCTAATGGCTTAGCAGTCTACATGGGGAGACACTTAGACCCAGTGGCCATAGTTTACCTACAAAGAGAGAAATCAACACTGCTGCTTCATGTTCATTGGAGAATTATAAACCATGTCCTCCAGGTCACAGATGTGCAGACCAAGCTTTGATTGTCTCACTAGAAAGGAAGCTAAAGCTCCTGACAACAACATATATTTCAAGTGCCCAACCTAGAGGCAGTTTCTCCAGAAGTCTTTAGGCTGGTAAATCTCCATGTTTGTGGAGATTTTACACTTTCCCTTACTTTTGGAAACTCCTCTACCAACTCCAAGGTTGTGAACTCCTGAACATTTTTCATTTCAGATATGCATTCAAAGATTGTCTAACTCTTCTCCTCTAAATGTGTCTTACTTGGGGTGAAGGTAATGTCAAGGCATTGTTCTGAATGAGAGTGGGAAAATTTTTGTGTAGCACACATTTGCATACACATTGATTCATTTTACAATTTTCCATTTGAAATACTGAATTCTTGACACTATCTCATACCCTACTAGACTCTGACTACTAATCCTAATATGATGGAGAAAAATACCCAAACAGAATGAAAATACAAGCAGTTTACAGCAGGCATGGTGTATTGTTGGACTTCCTTTTTGCATGATAGAGGGTAGGTATTCTAAATCTACTCAATTTTTAATTGAAATAGTCCTCCATGTGTTTTTAATGTTAACACATATGTAAATTCCTGTCTTCCTTTCTATGCAGCCTACTCAGCACATGTATTTTTATATGCAAATATAGAATCCTACGTGGTCTCACACGTACATTTTTTTGAGTTGGCTGACTGGGCAGAAACAAGTTGTGAGAAGAGATCTCGTAAACGCTGGTGGAACTGAAAATTAAAACTATGGGTGAGCTTCCCAGTAGAACAATTTATACATAAATCCATGTTCAGTAAAATAAATATATTTTCATCTGTGGATGATATATATTACTGATAAATTACGTTTGGCATATATATTGATACTTTTTAATGTATTTTTGTGTTTTTCTGTATATATATATATATATATATATATATATATATATATATATATATATATATATACACACACACACACACACTCTCCAGATTTTATAAAATATGAAATATATGTCTCTTATATACACTCCATCAATTCATTCATATTCATGTATGTGGATTTATAATCAACTTTTCACAAGATTATTCTCAGAAATATTCATCTACCTGAAATACATATTTGTTTCCCAGTATGAGAACTAACTTCAATCAATGGTGCTTACAAATCCTAATATTTTTACAGTAACAGACCCAGTTTAACATCAATGCAAGTAGATTCCTATGGGACTTAATGTCTATTTTGACCTTTATTTTAATTCAACACTGGTACATTAGTATTTCTTCAGTTTTTGCACATCATAGGACATATATTTCATCCACAAGTTAGCAAATTAATAAGAATTTGTTTCACTTCCTGCTTCAGAACACATGAATTCTTCCATGTTACTTGACTGGTCTTTTCATGAGACTTCTTTCCAAACACATTATTTTCGATTTCCATAATCAATTTTGAAGCTAAACTCACACACTCTTCATGATAAACTATAACATTAATATTACCATTAGATGTAAAACTGGTTGGAATGAATGTATGTATATCAATATAAAATTTCCTGTATATTTATACATTTCAATTCAATCCATTATTTAAAGTTGGAACCAGTTATGTTATTTATTCACTGTATGGTCTATTAATGCATTATCTCTATATTCATAAACACAGTGTACACCTATTTGTCCCCCCATTACTAATTTGTACCTCTTCAAAATATTGCTCCCAGAAATGGTGGAAGAAATACTGATGTCACCTTATCTATATATACATTTTATCACAGTAATATTCTGGACACAAAAAGCAAAGGTCAAACTCATGATTGTATCAAAGCCTAAATGGAAAGTGAGCATGGATTACCAAAAACAACCATGTCCTGGTTACCTAATGCTCTCAAATGTCAATCCTATTGATGACTACATATTTGTTTCTTTCTAAGATTATATATTCAACCTCAAGCCTGTTGGAAATGTCTAATTCTATCACTCACTTTACACTTTGCCTGATTTCCTAATATCTCTATTGATATCTGCTTTCCTACATATTTTCCCTAGTTCATCATTGTGACTCATACTTCACATATGCTGACATTTACATTCACTCTCTACCCGAAACTCTATTGCTAAAGAACTTTTGGTCCAAATCCTATACTCACTCTTCTTTATAAACCTACTGACTATCTTACTAATCCTACTGACTATCACTTTTTAACTCGATGTTCTCTTCAACAATCAATCATTCAAGGTAAAAGGTCCTATGCCATTTTATATCAATTCATCTGAGACACATGTGCAGAACATAATTCAAACCTAAGTATCCCACTCAAGGGCCCAATGCCCTTCTGGCTTCATATCTTACCTACATTTCTGTTTTCATACTTATATTTCACCTATATATTCTTGTAAATATCACAGGTTCCCAATACCATTATTCATCCGGCAGAGAGATTCCTAACCCAAATCGAACATGTTATTAACCCTAAATATACACTGTTACCTCAATCTAACTTTACAGAAGAGGAGGGACAGAGTTTCTCTTTAAATACCAGAATGTAGGGAATCTTCCACCTGCTGAGAACATCAAAGGTCCATGTAGAAATAATCCCTGGAGAAGATGTAGGCAGCTGTGAAGTTCCCGAGAGAGCAAAAGTCATCTTCCATGGCAAACAACCTGGTGAGGATGAAGGGATGTGTCTGTATCAGCCTCTATCAACTTAATGTAGAGAAGATAGACCAAACCAGGCCTGTGTGAAGAGGTGTTCCCAGGTGCCTATGGTTGATATACCATTCTAACTTTTGAAAGTGTTACAGAAAGTAGGAACAGCCTCCATCTCATGGGCCCTTAGAAGTAACTATTTGGACAAAGTTGTTGCCAAAGCAGTGACCTCATTCAGTTTCTGAAGGAAGTGACCTCACCTCACTTCCTTTGTGATGGAACTCTCTGAACTTGGAATCCAGGAAGAATGGCACCCAGAGCCAGTCGCAGTCCCAGGCCCAGTGGTCTCACTTGCTTCAATTTACCAAGGACAGAGTCAGTCTTTCTTAGTGCCTACAGATGTGAGGATGTTCAAATGCCAGAAAAGCTCTGAAGAGGGGCCTTTCCTGAGAAAGCAGGTAGTGGCTCACCCATGGCTAATGACAACTTCACAGAATTGGCCAAGGAGACCAGATTTGAGACACGACAGGCCATTTGGGGGGAATATAGTATGGCCCACCATTCAGAGGACACTCTGGGTAATCACAGAACTACTTGGAGCAAAGGTGGTGCCTTTGTGGGTGTGGGTGTATGTTCATGGTCTTGTCTCATGTTCTGAGAATAGGTAGGAAAGACTGTTTGTTTGGATTGGCGTGGACTGTTTCTAGTTAGTCGTTTTGCAATGCAAGTGCTTCTATGTCTGTGTATCCCACTGTGTCCGTGGTTGTAGACATTAGAAATAAGAATGCATCAAAGGATGTGTCCTGTCTAGTAGAAAGCTTCCCAGCATTCATCTTGCCCAATTTATAAATGGACTGTGGCTTTTGTTATCAAAGGGCAACACCTGATATCTTCATAAGTTTCTGTTTTCTTTCTGAATTCTGGACACTCTGCAGAATAGCTTCATGGTTTTGTGTCCAAGATATTTACCACCTAAAAGCTCTGTTATATGGCCATGTAGTGGGTAGCTAGTGTGACCAGGAAAGTCTCAGTGGAGAAACCCTGATTTGGGCTTTTTGCTTACCTATTGTTCTGTTGCCCTGAATATCAGGAAGGTATTTACCACAGGCCCATTCTTTGTGAAGCCTGAAGAAAAAAGTTTTCAGATGGAAATGAATGGACATCACCTGTAGCTCTTTGCTTAATTGCTTTGGAAATGGATTTGTCTGAAACAGCCTCTTGGCCCTGTGTGAGGCTGTGGTTAGATTCTCAGCACCTGATGGATCCCATGTGTTCATCCAAAACCAAAATGATCAAAAGAGCAGTCATTGCGGATGAAGTCTCTTGCCTTCCTCTGTAAGGTTCCTGACCTCCATCAAGTGAGAAGAGGGATTCTTTGGGTCAAATGCATTCTTTAAAGCCAAGGAGAGGCAAGCCCAAAGGTGCTTGCATTTTCTCATGCTTCCAATTCACATAAAGAATCTAAACCCCACAGTCAGTCATCCTCAAATTGGAGAAGCAGAGCAGTATTAACGGCACACTATTTGATCACTCCAGGTTCACAGGAAGGTGTTCAGGCCACCCCGACTTTAGGCAAATGAGGGGCAAGGGAGCTAACTTTGGACACTATCTTGTTCTGCATCCCTCATGGAAACCTCCAGCCAGAGTTTATAATGAGTATCTATATGGAAGAAGATGAGGGCCTTGTGGGAGTGTTTGGGTTTTAATTTTGGAAGTTTGTGTGGCGGTTGAAAAAGATGACTGGCTCCACCTGGTCTTGAACTCTGGTGTGATTCCCTTTAGAGACTGAGTTCTGGAACTGACCTCAGAGAATTATTGCCATGAGTTGTGTTGGGATTTTAGGAGGCCATGAATGACAGTCGCCCTTTGAAACTGAGATCTGTGCCCAGAAAGGCTTTCCACAAGGCACGAGGAATCTCAGCCAGAATATCACATGATTTTATTCTGAAAGACTTGGCAGCCATAGTTGAGAGGCAAAACACACATGATCTCACATTGCAGATATCAATGGGCCTGGCTTCATGTGACCTTTTGGCGACCCTTTGGGAAGCCTTGCCTGTGAGTGTTCTCCAGAGCTTTCATTGAAATGAGCTTCCTCAACATTTAAAGGTTCCTGAGTGAATTGAAAATCATAGTGCCTCCAACTTCATCCTTGAAAAATGGCTAGAGAAATACCATGGAATTTTTGAAATTTTCATGACCAGGTGGCACTGGAGAACTTTTTGATGTCCATTTGCTGATCATGAGTATACCAGACAGTGCCTTGATTGACTGCGTTTCTTAAAAATGGTGTAGAACAGAGATGCCAGTAAGTTGGAGCCTGCTGAGTAGTGGGCCTAGAACAGTGGTGGGCAGGTGTGTGATAAAACATCTGTGTTGGGGCCATGTAGATCTGCCATTGGCTTCCAAATGGCTTGTAACTGACATGGTGCAGCAAGCAGACCCTTATATGTAAAGGCATCTTGTTATATGGAGAGGTTTCAGGGCAATGTTCAGAATCAGGATGCTATGGTCAAGGGGTCAAACTATGTGAAATAGAAGCCTGACTGGTGCATTCTCCTGCAGACCCTGAGGCACCACATGTGACAGAACTCCCTCCAGCACTCTGACCAAGTTGAACTCCTTGTATTGTGAAGCAAATAACAAACTCCCAGTGCTCTACTAAGAAAAGTAGAGCATGATCAATTAGCCTCACAGTCCACACAGATTGACCCTTAGACTCCAGTTGCCACAGTTTACCTACAAAGTGAGAATTCAGCACTGCTGCCTCATGTTCATTGGAAAATAAGATACCATGTCCCCCAGGTCACATAGATGCAGACCAGTTTTGATGCTCTCACTATAGAGGAAGCTAAAGCTTCGGACCACAACATACATTTTAAGTGCCCAAACTCAGAGGCAGTTTCTCAATATGTCTTTAGGCCTGCAGAGCTCCATGTTTGTGGAGTGTTTACCCTGTCCCTTACTTTTGGAAACTCCTCTACCACCTCCAAGCTTGTGAACACCGAGAATATTCCATTCCAGATATGTATTCACAGATTTTCTAACTCTTCTCCTCTAATTGTGTCTTATTAGGGGAGAAGGTAATGTCAAGGCATTGTTCTGAATGAGAGTGGGAAGATTTTTGTATCACACATATTTGCAAACACAATGGGTTTATTTTCCTATTTTCTATTCGAAATACTGAATCTCTGACACTAATCCATAACCTACTAGACTCTGACTACTAATCCTAATATGATGGAGAATAGTAACCCTAACAGAATGGAAATACAAACAGTTCAGAGAAAGCATGGTGTATACTTGGACTTCCCTTTTGCATTATATGGGGTTGGAGTTATAAATATAGTCAATGTTTATTGAAATATTTCTCCATGTGTTTTTAACGTTAACAAATATGTGAATTCCTCTCCCCTTTCTCTGTCACCTATTCAGCACATGTATTTTTATATGCTCATATAGAATCCTACCTGGTATCACACAGACTTTCTTCTGAGGTGGCTGACTTGGCAGATACAAATTGTGAGAAGAGATCACTCCTCCTAAACCCTTTTGGAACTGAAATTTCAACCTATGGGTGAGCCTCCTAGTTGAACAACATTATACATAAATCCATTTTCAGTAAAATGTATTTTTTTGGATATGTGAAGGATATATATTTCATTTTGAATTTCGATTGGCATATATATTGCTACTTTTTAATGTCTGTGAGTGTGTTTCTGTGTGTATATATATATATATGTATATATATATATATATACATATATATATATATATATATATATATATATATATATCACTCTCCAGATTTTTCAAAATATGAAATATATGTGTCTTATTATACACTCCCTAAAATCATTCATATTCACGTATGTGGATTTATAATCAACTTTTCACAAGATTATTCTCAGAAATTCAGATTATTCATTCACCTGAAATACATATTTGTTTCCTAATACTGAAAACTAACTTCAGTAAATGCTGCATACAAAGCATAATATTTCATCATTGCCTGATGGCCACGAATAGAGTGCATCACACCCAGTGTAACGCGCCACTGCACAGGTGAATAACGAGATAGAACCACAAAAAACTATCTTGTTAAGAACTTACAGCAAAATGGGTGTGCACCAAAACCTATAAGAAAGATTTTTAGCACTGAGATCTGGTAATTGGGTCTGAAAAACGAGCCAAATGTGCAACCGGAGATCCGGTCTGACTGATCCTCAAAACAATAGAGTGTCTGGGTTCCAATAGACACCCTCCACACCCAACAAATGACAGGCCCAGAATACAGATTGAACTGCAGAGAAGCATCACTCAGGGGAAATCTAGTCTAGCAGGAGAAACCAGGACTAGCAGGAGAAACCAGGGGACTAGAGGCCAGGCTCTTGTGACTGGGAAGCTGGAGAACACAGAAGCGCAGGTGACAGTCCACCTGCTGTCCGCGTGACTGGGCGTCTGGAGAACACCGGCGCGCAGGAGACCGACTGCGCCACTGGGTGGCTAGTGATTGCCCACCCGCCAGTGACCTAGAGCTGAAACCAACTGGAGACAGTCCAGTTCCATCCCCGTATTCGAACATTTCGGCAAGGAGCCTGGGCCCGCCAAAGCAGAGGGGTGACGTCACTGGAGCTCGGCCTTCGGAATTCCCTACAAGTGGAATCCACTTTAGCAGGCATAGTCTACCAACACAAAGGAGAGACAACAGAGATACACAACACCGAAACAAATCTATAGAATAAAACAGAAACACAGCAATCAAATAGAGCTGGAAAGTAACATGAGCATCATGAAAAAACAAGGGAAAGAAAGGAGTACAAACAATGCAGGACAACTTAATTCTACAGGAGGACCTAGAAGCATCAGAAACAGGGATAGGGAAAGAACTTAAGGCATTCCTAACTCAGATGGAAAGGAATATTAGAGAAGACATGAGGCAGCAAGTCCAAGCAATAAAAGTATATTTTGAAAATGAATTAAACAAACAAACTCAAATGGCAAACAACGAGCTTTACCAGGAGATAGAGATCTTAAAAGAAATCAAACAGTAATACTAGAAATGCAGGAAAGTATTAACCAAATTAAAAACTCAAACGAGAATATTACAAATAGACTAGATCAAGCAGAAGTCAGAATATCAGATAATGAAGACAAAGTTTATCAACTTGAAAAGAATATAATCAACACAGAAAAGAGGCTTAAATCCCACTAGCAATCTATTCAAGAGATATTGGATGTCATAAAAAATGATAGTCATTGGGATAGAAGAAGGCATAGAGATTCAAACCAAAGGAATGGAGAACATATTAAATAAAATAATTCTAGAAAACATCCCAGAGATGAAAGATGGATCGGATTGTCAAATCCTGGAAGCCTACAGGACCCCAAACATTCAAAATCATAATAGACAAACTCCAAGACATATAATTATGAAGATGGCCAACATACAGAACAAGGAGAGAATATTAAACACTATAAGAGAAAGGAGGCAGATTACATTCAGGGGAAAACCAATTAGGTTAATGACTGATTTTTCATCACAGACTTTGAAAGCGAGAAGATCCTTGAACAATGTATTTCAAATGCTGAAAAATAATGGATTCCAACCAAGAATACTGTATCCAGCAAAATTAAGGTTCAGATTTGAAAACGAAATTAAAGTCTTTCACAATAAACAAAAGCTAAAAGAATTCGCAGCCAGAAAACCAGCACTGCAAAGCATTTTGAGCAAAATACTAAAAGAAGAGGAATTGATAAATAGTGCCGAAAACTAACAGCAGGAGGTATCTCAGTAAAGGGGGAGAAAAATAACCAAAAAAGTAAAAACTAGCCAAACTAAAACATAATAAATAAATAAACATGATTGGAAGAACAAATCATATTTCAATTGTAACCTTAAATGTTAATGGATTATATTCACCAATCAAGAGAATGGGCTAGTAACCTGGATCAAAAAAAATAAATCCAACAATATGCTGCCTTAAGGAGACTCATATGATAGGAAAAGACATACACAGGGTGAAGGTAAAAGGTTGGGAAAAATCATACCACTCACATGGCCCTCAGAAGCAAGAAGGAGTGGCCATACTCATGTGGAATAAAATCAACTTCAAACCTAAGTTAATCAAAAGGGATAAAGAAGGACACTATATTCTGTTAAAAGAAACCATCCACCAACAAGGCATAACAATTATGAATTTGTATGCACCAAGCAATGGAGCTGCAATGTTCATAAAACAAACTCTCCTCAAGTTCAATAGCCAAATAGACTACAACACAATAATTATGGGTGACTTCAAGACACCACTCTCGGCATTAGACAGATTCTCTAGACAAGAACTGAATAAAGAAACTATCAAACTCAACAGCACAATTTGTAACCTAGACTTGAACGACATATATAGAATATATCAGCCATCATCAAGTGGATACACGTTCTTCTCAGTTTCACATGGATCCTACTCAAAGATAGACCATATATTATGCCATAGGGCAATTCTTAGTAAATATAAAAGCATGGAGATTATACCATGCACTATATCTGATAATAATGGAATGAAACTGGAAATCAATGATGAAAGAAGGAAGGAAAAATCCTACATCACATGGAAAATTAACAACATGCTACTGAATGATCAATGGGTTACAGAAGACATAATGGAGGAGATAAAAAAAAATTCTTAGAGACAAATGACAATACAGACACAACATACCAGAATCGATGGGACACAATGAAAGCAGTTTAAGAGGGAAGTTCATTTCTTGGAGTTCTTTCCTCAAAAAAAGAAAAAATCAACAAATAAATGAACTCACACTACACCTCAAAAACCTAGAAAAGGAAGAGCAAAACAACAGCAAATGTAGTAGAAGACAAGAAATAATTAAATTTAGAGCAGAAATCAACAAAATTGAAACAAAAAAAAATTAAAAAATTTGATAAAACTAAAAGTTGGTTCTTTGAAAAAATAAATAAGATTGACAGGCCCACAGCCATGCTAATGAAGAGAAGAAGAGAGAGAACTCAAATTACTAACATACGGGATGAAACAGGCAATATCACAACAGACACTACAGAAATACAGAAGATAATTAGAAAGTATTTTGAAACACTATATTCCAATAAAATAGAAGATAGTGAAGATATCGATGAATTTTTTAAGTCATAAGATCTGCCCAGATTGAGTCAGGAAGACACACGCAATTCAAACAGACCAATAACAAAGGAAGAAATGAAAGAAGAAATCAAAAACTACCAACCAAAAGAAGCCATGGACCGGATGGGTATACAGCGGAGTTCTACAAAACCTTTAAAGAAGAATTAATACCAATATTTTTCAAGCTATTTCAAGAAAAACAAAAAGAAGGAGCTTTTCCAAATTTATTCTATGAGGATAAATCACCCTGATCCCGAAACCAGACAAAGACACTTCAAAGAAAGAAAACTACAGACCAATATCTCTAATGAACTTCGATGCAAAACTTGTCAATAAAATCCTGGCGAATCGAATACAAAAGCATATCAAAAAAATTGTGCACCATGATCAAGTAAGATTCATCCATGGGATGCAAGGCTTGTTCAATATACGGAAATCAATAAATGCCATTCACCACATCAATAGACATAAAGACAAGAACCATATGATCATCTCAATAGATGCAGAAAAAACATTTGACAAAGTTCAGCATCACTTTATGTTCAAAACACTAGAAAAACTAGGGATAACAGGAACTTACCTCAACATTGTAAAAGCTATATATGCTAAACCTCAGGCTAGCATCATCCTGAATGTGGAAAAACTGAAGGCATTCCCTCTAAAATCTGGAACAAAACAGGGATGCCCTCTATCACCACTTCTATTCAATTTAGTTCTTGAAATACTAGCCAGAACAATTAGACAGACAAAAAAAATTAAAGGCATAAAAATAGGAAAAGAAGTATTTAAATTATCGCTATTTGCAGATGTCATGAAAATATATTTAACAGACCCCAAAGGGTCTACAATGAAACGGCTAGAGTTAATAAATGAATTCAGCAAAGTGGCAGAATATAAAATTAACACGCATAAATGAAAGGCATTCCTGTATGTAAGCAACACAACTTCTGAAATGGAAATGAGGAAAACCACTCCATTCACAATATCCTCAAATAAAATAAGATACTTGGGAATCAACCTAACAAAAGACGTGAAAGTTTTATATACTGAAAGCTACAGAACCCTAAAGAGAGAGAGAGAAGAAGATCTTAGAAGATGGAAAAACAAAAGACCCAGAATAGCAAAAGCAACTCTAAACAGAAAATATGAATCTGGAGGTATAGTGATACCAGAGTTCAAACTGTACTAAAAGCAATAGTAACAAAAACAGCGTGGTACTGGTAACAAAATAGGCAGGTGGAACAATGGTACAGAATAGAGGACACAGAAACCAATCCTCAAAATTACAACTTTCTTATATTTGAAAAAGGGGCTAAAAGCATGCAATAGCATCTTCAAACAATGGGGTAGGGAAAATTGGGGAAAGGTGGGGCAAGGGAGAGAAGTGAACAACAGCAGATGAGGTAGAGAAAGAAGATGGGAGGGGATGGGAGGGGGTATAGTAGGGGATAGTAGGGGATAGGAAATGTAGCAGAATACAACAGTCACTAATATGACATTATGTAAAAATGTGAATGTGTAACCGATGTGATTCTGCAACTCGTATTTGGGGAAAATTGGGAGTTCATAACCCAATTGAGTCAAATGTATGAAAGATGATATAGGATGAGCTTTGTAATGTTTTGAACAACCAATAAAAAATAAATAAATAAAGGTTTAAAGTTGAGTGGGAAGAAATCAGCTAAAAAAGAGTTGAGATGCATTCATTTTGCTAAGCAGAAACTTTGTTTTGTGTACTTGTAACTATCACAAATTTATTTTACCAGAAAACTGGCTTTTAAAAATGCACATAATTGAGATTAAAGGATAATCCACTTACCTTCAAGAAAAACTCATAGCATTTCCTATATTTTTCACATTTTATTTTTTTGTGAATATTTTGTCATGGACCAGGTCTAGACTTAGGCTATTCTTCCAGAATACTACCTCATCTGACAAGTTGGTACAATGTGTTGGATTGTTCTTTTCATCTTTTATTTAATAGTTTCTAGATGATAATGTGTATTTTTCCATATGTTTGTTTGGACATACATACCCAACTATATCTTTGCATTTTCTGTTTTACTGGGGAAGAGACTCATCAAAAGCTCTTTATTATATGTATCAACAATCAAACATTTAGAGCATGCAATTATACATAATTTTGCATGAAAATATTTTTGTACCATTTTTATAAAGATTTAGAATTATTAATACTGTCCCTACTGTAATTAGTAACTCCTTACAAAAAGAATTAATCAATTGACTTTATATCAATTATGAATATGAAAATTACTAAAATAAGTATTTGGCAATTAATATGCAATTGATAGAAAGTGAAATCACAAGAAAGAGATTTAAAATGTCAGTGCATATGGTCCTTAAATAATAGGTTGTTCAAAAAAAAATTCTCTAATTCAAAAGAGTTAATATGCCATATTACAGCTAAATGTGATATAAAAACCTTAAATTATCAGTATTGATAAATAAGAATGATACCTGTTTACTTAAATATGTTTATTTGATTTTCACTGTAAGATGTTAATTCTGGAAGACTTGAGAATTAAGAAAGACTTGGTCTATATTATTTCTAACAGGCTAATCAAAGTACTTTTAAATATATATGTATATATATATATATATATATATATATATATATATATATATATATGTAACACATATGCATGAATATAGATACATATGCATAATAAATGTATTGTAATATATTTATCAGGTGGTTATAATTTTTAAATTTTCTCAAGAAAAGAATGACTATAAAAAACAGTTTTAAATGTAAATTTCATAGCATAGTACTGTTTGTAATGCTATGAGAGAAAAATACTTATGGAGGGAAAATGAAAAAGGAAGAGAGAGAAGGGGGAAAATGAGGAAGAAAGTGAGTAAAGAAGAGGGAGAGGAGTGTTTGATGAAAAGATAAAAGTGGAGGGGCTGGGTTTGTGACTCAGTGTTAACATGCTTGTCTAGCATGTGTGAGGCAGTGGGTTATATTCTCAGCACCACATACGAATAAATAAAATGAAGGTCTATCAACAACTGAAAAAATAAAAAAAGGAGAAATATTACCAAAATTCCAAGATTTTATGAATGTTAAATACAAAAAATTATGTTGCATAGCCTTATGTAAATTCTAGACTCCCCAAAATAATCATTAAATGCTAGATTATTAGTGTTATAACTAAAAATCCATTGCTCTTTCTTCTACATTCTGTGTCATGCTAGTGCTAAAATAAATTGTATTATAACACCAAAATAAAATTCTAATATTTATACAGTAACTGACCCAGTTTAACATCAATGCAAGAAGATTCCTATGTGATATAATGTGTATTTTGACGTTCATTTTTATTCAACACTGGTACATTACTATTTCTCCAGTTAATGCACATCATAGGATGTATATTTCATCCACAATTTAGCAAATATATACACATTTGTTTTGCTTTCAATCACTTTTGCTTCAGAACACATGTATTCCTCCATGTTTCTTGACTTCTCTTTTTGTGACACTTCTTTCCAAACACATTATTTTCGATTTCCATTATCACTTTTGAAGCAAAACTGACACACCCGTCATGATAAAACATAACACTAATATTACCATTAGATGTAAAACTGGTTTAAATGAATGATTGTACATCAATATAAGATTTCTTGTATACTTTCAGATATCAATTCAATCCATTATTCAAAGTGAAACCAGTTATATCATTTATTCACAGTATGGTCTATTCATGCATTGTCTATATATTGATAGACACATGGTACACCTCTGTGTACTCCCAACAATAATTTCTATATCTTCAAAATATTGCTCCCAGAAATGGTGGAAAAAATATGCATGTCAACTGATCTACATATACATTTTATCACAGTAATATTCTGGACACAAAATGCAAAGGTCACACTTATGACTGTCCCAAAGCCTAAATGGAAAGTGAACATGGATTACTAAAAACATCCATGTCCAGGTTGCCTAATGCTCTCAAATGTCAATCCTATTGGTGATTACATATGTGTTTCTTCCTAAGACTACATTTTCAATCTCACCCTGTTGAAACTGTCTAAACCTCTCACTCATTTTATAATTTGCCTGATTTCCTACTCTCTATTCACATCTGCTTTCCTACTTTTTTCCCCAGTTCATCATTGTGACTGACTCTTCACATGTGCTGACATTTATATTCAATCTCTACCAGAAACCCTATTGCTAAAGAACTTTTGGTCCATATTCTATACTCAATCTTCTTCGTAATCCTACCGACTATATTCCTAATCCTAGCAAAAATCCCTTTTTTAACTGGATGCTCTCTTCTACATTCAATCATCGAAGGTACAAGGATCTATGCCATTGCATATCAATTTATCTGAGACATATGTGCAGAACATAATTCAAAGCTAAGTATCCCACTCAAAGGCCAAATTCCCTTCTAGGATTCAAATCTTACCTAGATTTATATTTCAATACTTATATTTCACCTATATTTTCATGTAAATATCACAGGTTTCCAATAACATTGTTCATCAAGCAGAATGATTCCTAACCCATATTGAACATGTTATTAATCCTAACCATACACTGTTCCTCAATCTAACTTTACAGAAGAGCAGAGACAGAGTTGGTATTACAATACAGGAATGTATGGATCTTCCACCTGCTGAGAACCTCAAAGGTCCATGTAGAAATAATCCCTGGAGAATGTGTAGGATGTTATGAACGACCTGAGAGGGCAAAAGTCATCTTCCATGGCAAAAAAAACATGGTCAGGATAAAGGGTTGTGTCTTAATCAGAATCTCTCTTCTTAATGTAGAGAAGATGGACCAAACCAAGCCTCTGTGGAGAGCTGTTCCCCAGTACCTATGGTTGATATACCATTCTAACTTATGAAAATGTCAGAGGAAGTAGGTGCAGCCTCCATCTCATGGGACCCTTGGAAGCATCTGTTAGGACAAAGTGGTTGCCAAGGCTGTGACCTCATTCAGTTCCTGAAGGAAGTGACCTACCTCACTTTCTTGGTGATGGAATCTCTGAACTTGGAAAAAAAAAAAAGTTGGAAAAATCCAACTTTTCCTGGATCCAGGAAACCAGGCACACAGAGCCAGTCCCAGTACCAGTCCCAGTGGTCTCACTTGTTTGGATTTACCAAGGACAGAGTCAGTCTTTCTTGGTACCTACTGATGTGAGGATGGCCAAATGCCAGAAAAGCTCTGAAGAGGGGCCCTTCCTGAGAAAGCAGAAAGTGGCTCACCAATGGATAGTCACAACTTCACAGAGTTGGCCAAAGAAAACAGATCTGAGACAAGACAGGCCATTTTGGGGTAACATAGTATGGCCCACCATTCAGAGGACACACTGTATAGTCACAGACCTACTTGGGGAAAGGAGGTGCCTTTGTGGGTGTGGGTGTGAGTTTTTGGTTCTGTCTCATTTTCTGAGAATAGGTGGAAAAGGCGGGTTTTTTTTGGTTTGGTGTGGACTCTTTATAGTAGGTCGTTTGACAAGGTGAGTGTTTCTTTATCTATGTATTCCACTGTGTCCATGGTTGAAGACATTAGAAAAGAGAATGCATCAAGGATGTGTCCTGTCTATTAGGAAGCTTCCCAGCATTCATCCTGCCCGATTTATTAATGGACTGTGGCTTGTCTTATAGATGTGCAACACCTACTAAATTCCTAAGTTCAGGTTTTCTTCCTAAATTCTGGCCACTCTCCAAAATAGTCTTATGGATTTGTGTCCAAGATATGTACCCCTCCAAGCTCTGTGACATGGCCATGTACTGGATAGCTGAAGGAAATGGGAGCATCTCAGAAAACACAGATATCAGTGTGACCAGTAATGTCTCAGTGGAAAAACCCTTCTTTTGGCCTTTTGCTTACCTATTGATCTGTTGACCTGAATGTCAGGAGGTCTTTGCCTCAGTCCACCCATTTGGGAAGACTGATGAAAACTGTTTTCAAATGGAAATGCATGCGCATCACCTGTCGCTCTTTGTTTAATTGCTTAGGATAAGGATGTGTCTGATTCAGCCTCTTGGCCCTGTGTGATGCTGTGGCTTAGATTCTCAGCACCTCATGGATCTAAAGAAAGATTCCATGTGTGTATCCAAAACAAAAATGGTAAAAAACCACGCTGACTTTAGGAAAATAAGTGGCAAGGGAGCTCTTTTGAACACTGTCTTGGGCTGCGCCCCTCATGGAAAACTCCAGCAAGAGGTTATGATTAGTGTCTATATGGAAGAGGATGAGGGCCTTGTGGGAGTGTTTTGGTTTTAATTGTGTTTATTTGTGTGGTGGTTGGAAGTGATGACTGGGTCCACCTGGGCTTGAACTCTGGTGTGATACCCTTAGACACTGAGGTCTAGAACTGACGTCAGAGAAGTACTGCCATGAATTGTGTTGGGGTTTTAGGAGGCCATGCATGAGAGTCGCTCTTGGAAACTGAGATCTTGGACCAGGGTAGCTTTCCACAGAACACTGGGAATCTCAGCCAGGATATCACATGATTTCATTCTGAAAGACTTGGCAGCAATAGTTGAGAGTCAAAACTCACATGGACCTCATATTGTAGACCTCAATGGGCCTGGCTTCATGTGACTTTTTGGTCACTCTTTGGGAAGACTTTCCTCTGAGAGTTCTCCAGAACTTTCATTGAAATAAACTTCCTCAACATTTAATGGTTCCTGAATAAATTTAAACCCACAGTGCCTCCAACTTCATCCTTTAAAAATGGCTAGATAAGTACCATGACATTTTTTAAATTCCCATGACCAGATGGCACTGGAGTAACTTTGGATCTTATGCTGTTGATCATGAGTGTACAAGACAGTGCCTTGATTGACTTGGTTTCATGAGAATGGTGTAGAACAGAGATGCCAGTAATTTGGAGACTGCTGAGTTGGGGCCTAGAGCAGTGATGTGCAGGTGTGTGATAAAACATCTGTGTTGGGGCCATGTGGATCTGCCATTGGCTTCCAAATGGCTTGTGACTGACATGCTGCAGCCAGCAGACCCTTATATGTAAAGGCATCTTGTTATATGGAGATTTTTCAGGGCAATGTTCAGAATCAAGTTGCTATGGTCAAGGGGGCAAGCATGTGCGATAGAAGCCTGGTTGGTGGATTTATATGCAGACCCTGACACACCACATGTGACAGAAATCCCTCCAGCACTGTGCCCCAGTTGAAATCCTTGTATTTCAAGAAGCAAATACCAAACTCCAAGTGCAGCAGCAAGAAACACCACGAAAACTGGAGGATTACCAACTGGGTTCACAGTCCAAACAGGGAGACACTTAGCCCCAAGTTGCCACAGTTTACCTACAAAGAGAGAATTCAGAACTGCTGCCACATGTTCATTAGGAAAATAAGAAACAACATCCTCCAGGTCACATAGATGAAGACCCAGCTTTGATGGTCTCACTACAAAGAAAGCTAAAGCTTCTGACAACAACGTATATTTCAAGTGCCCAACCTCAGAGGCAGTTTCTCAAGAAGTCTTTAGGCAAGCAGAGCTCCATGTTTCTGGAGTGTTTACCCTTTCCCTTACTTTTGGAAACTCCTCTACCACCTTCAAGGTTGTAAACTCCTGAGCATTTTCCATTCCAGATATGTATTAACAGATTTTCTAATTCTTCTCCTCTAATTGTGTCTTACTTGGGGCGAAGGTAATGTCAAGGCATTTTTCTGGATGAGAGTGGAAAGATTTTTGTTTAGCATATGTTTGCATACACATTGGATTCATTTTCCTATTTTCCATTTGAAATACTGAATCCCTGACACTAACCCATACTGTACTAGAATCTGACTACTAATCCTAATATGATGGAGAAAAAGAATCCTAACAGAAAAGAAATAGAAGCTGTTCAGAGAAGGCATGGTATATATTTGGACTTGCCTTTTGCAAGTAGGTGTTATAATTCTAGTCAATTTTTAATTGAAATAGTCCTCCATGTGTTTTTAAAGTTAACAAATATGTGAATTCCTGTCTCCCTTTCACTGTAGACTATTCAGCACATCTATTTTATATGCACATAAAGAATCCTACCTTTTATCACGTGTATATTTTTGTGCGGTAGCTGATTTGGCAGATACAAATTTTGAGAAGAGATCACTCCTCCTAGATGCTGTTGGAACTGAAAATTGAACCTATGGGTGAGCTTCCTAGGAGAACAACATTATACATAAATCCCTGTTAAGTAAATTGAATATTTTTAGATCTGTGAATGATGTATATTTCATGGTGAATTTGGATTGGCATATATGTTGCTACATTTTAAAATTTGTGTGTGTGTGTGTGTGTGTGTATACACACATACACACTCTCCAGATTTTTCAAAATATGAAATATATGTGTCTTATTTACACTCCCTAAATTCATTCATGTTCAAGTATGTGGATTTATAATCAACTTTTCACAAGATTATTTTCAGAAATATTCATCCACCTGAAATTCATATTTGTTTTCTATTACTGAAAACTAACTTCAGTGAATGGTGCATACGTATCCTGTTGATAGTCACAGCCGAAGGGGCCACAGCAAACTTCCAGGTGCCAGCAAACTTTCAGCTGCAGGCTGATGATTGGCTCACAGCGGCCTTAGCAACTTCTAGCTCATTGTCTCCTCTGTGGTGATGCTCATTGGAGATGCTCATTGAGATGTTTCCCCGCCTTTCAGACTTCCAGCTGATGATTGGCTCACAGCAGCCCCAGCAACATCTAGCTGATTGGCTCCTCTGCGGTGATGCTTATTGGGCTGTTTCCCTGCCCATTCAGACCATGGAGCTGCTCATTGGGGGACTTTTTTGGCTCTGCCCACGTGACCCAGCCAATCTGCCTCAAGAGCAGGAGGATTGTGAGAAGTGGATAGAGGCTTTTGTGGGAGGGAGAGGCTTTTGGGAAGCTGGTGTTGGGAGTTGGGGTTCTGAGGATTTTTCCTGAGAGGCTGTTTTGCTTGGCGTGTGTGGTTCTAAAAATAAAGTTAGTTTCTTTTGACAAGTGGATTCTGATTGTGCCCAGCCAGACAGCGGCATTTGGTGGCTCATATGGGGAGCGACTGAGGATAACTGATAAGGTAAACTGCTCGCTCTTGAGGGCAGGGCGAGAGGATGGGTAGCCATTTTATGATTCCTATTTTGTTTTAAGTTGCCTGTCCCTGGAGATGAGTGAGATGGAAGAAAAACTGCTCACATCTGAGGAAAAACTATTTGTGTCTGAGGAACAGATAGGGAGAAAGGCTATAATAATTTTTTGTTGTTCCATTTTTATTTCGTTCTATCTCTTTTTTTGTTTGGTGTTATCTTGTTGGTTTGTATTATAGTAGAAATATGGGATCAAAAATTAGTAAAAAACAAACCAAAAAAGTGTTAAGTAAATTGTTAGAGGAAGGAGGCATCCCAGTAAAATCAAGAGCAGTCATGGCAATTGTTGATACAATACAAAAATGTAGACCATGGCTTTTTAAGAAGGAGTTGTTAAATATATCACAATGGAACCATCATGGTGCAGATTTAAAAAGAATAGAAAAGAAAAGCCCAGGGATTCTGCCAGTTGGCACATTGCCATTGTGGACATTCATATCTTGTTTGCTTAGTTCAAAGCCTTCAGTTCAGTCAATGGTAGAGGAAGAAGAAGACATATTGATTCAAGTAAAACAGAAGGTGTCTCAAGTTAGTCAGACAGAAGAAAAAATTCAAGTAAAAGAGAAGGTCTCTCGAGCTAGTCAGATAGAGGAAACTATTCAAGTAAAAGAGAACGTCTCTCGAACTAGTCAGACAGAGGAAAAAATTCAAGTAAAAGAGAAGGCCTCTAAAGCTAGTTAGACAGAGAAAGAAAGTGTAAAACAGTAAAAAACATCAGGGGAAATTTACAACAGGAGACTGCTACTAACACCTTTCTATCACCAGATGACATAAGTGTCCAACTAACAAGGCCACTTTCTTATGCTGGGAGGCCCCCAACTCCCGCAGTTGATAGTTAGGATCCTGAGACAAGATCTCAAATATTAACATGCCCTGTATTTGAGGGAGGAGGGCAGCGTGTTTACCATGCTTTAAATTTCAAAACAGTGAAGCAGCTAAAAGAGGCTGTAACAACCTATCGTCCTCAAGCACCCTTCAATGTAATCATGGTCGAATCCATTAACAACTTGAACATGAAGCCAGTGGATTGGGCTAATATGTGTAATGTTGTGCTAAATGGAGGACAATGCATGTTATGGAAGGTTGCCAATGAGGAATGTTGAAAGGAGACAGCTAGGCGAAATGCAGGAGCTGGTTATCCTCAGAGAAATCTAGATATGTTGTTAGGAAAGGGACCTTATGAAGATCAGCCGCAGCAAATTGCATATGATCATGGTGTATGTGCAGAAATTGGTGTAGATGCAATTAAGGCATGGAAGACTTTACAAGAACATGGAGGTTTACAAGGTCAATTATCTAAGGTAATACAAGGAGCTAATGAACCTTATGCTGAATTTGTAGATAGGCTTATTCAAAGAGCTACCAGAGTTTTTGGGAATACAGAACAAGCAATGCCATTACTAAAACAACTGGCTTATGAGCAAGCGAATCGTTGTTGCCGAGATATCATTAGACCATGGAAAAATGAAGATTTAAACACATTGATTTAATTATGTAGAGACATTAATGAACAAGAGCAAGTCATGGCAGCTGCAGTAAAACAGGCTTTAGTTGCCAGATACATTAATGAACAAGGGCAAATTGTGGCAGCTACAGTAAAACAGGCTTTAGATGCCAGACCAAGAACATGCTACCAATGTGAAGAAACAGGACATTTTAAAAGGAATTGGCCCATAGAAGGAGGGTTTAACAATATTAGTTATCAAAGGAGTAGAATACCAGGTATTTGGCCACAATGCCATAGAGGGAGACATTGGGCTAATGAGTGCTGTTCTCAAACCACCATAGAGGGTACTCAATTATCAAAAAATGAACAAGGACCAGGTGTTTATCCACGATATCATGGAGAAAGGCATTGGGCTCAATTGCCAAATAAATGGACAGGGGGTTTCAATGCTCCGGGGCCCCAAACCACAAATATACAGAGCACTGGAGGAACCCAGCAACCCCAACAGGGTAGTGCCCAGGACACATTGTCCATCAGATCCCTCATCAGACAAACCAGAGGGAGCACAGTGTTGGACATCTGTGCCTCTGCCAGATCAGTACTAACTCCAGAGATGGGAGTTCAAATCATTCCCACAGGGGTAAAAGGACCTCTTCCCAAAGGAACCATGGGCTTATTATTGGGATGCAGCTCTTCTACTCTAAAAGAACTTATGATAAGTCCTGCAGTGATTGATCCCGATTATGAAGGTGAAATAAAAATTATAGCCAGTTCTCCAAAGGACATATCAGTAATTTCACAAGGAGATAGAATAGCACAGTTACTAATAATACCCAGCCTATATGATAAATTTTCCAGTCGTACTGTAGAAAGATGTTCCAAGGGATTAGGCTCCACAGGTGTAGATTTGGCTATGCTTTCTTTAAATTTAGATTCTCGCCCCATGCTAAAACTAAATATTCAAGGGCATGAATTGAATGGGCTACTTGATACAGGTGCAGACATTAGCATCATCTCTCGTCAAGAATGGCAAAAACATTGGCCATTACAACAAGCCACTCAAACGCTTCGAGGCCTATAAGTGGCGACTAATCCCCATAGAAGTAAAATGGTATTAGATAGGAATGATCCTAAAGGATGTGAAGGAACTATACAGCCATATGAATTGGATCATCTTCCCATAAATTTATGGGGACGAGATGTCCTAGATCAATTAGGTTTGACATTAACAAATAACATCAACCAAAATGCAGCCACTATTATGACTAGACAAGGTTTTAGGAAAGAAAAAAGATTAGAAAAACAAGAATAAGTCATAGCAGCACCAATACAAATAGATCAAGGAACAGAGAGACATGGGTTGGATTTTCAGAAAGGGCCACTGAGACAATAAAAATTACCTGAAAATCAGAAAGACAGTATGGGTTCCTCAGTGGCCCCTGACTGAAGAAAAGATACAAGCAGTCCATGACCTGGTAAAACAACAATTAGCAGAAGGACATATACAACCGACTGTATATCCCCAAAATACTCCCATTTATGTCATCAAAAAGAAATCTGGTAAATGGAGACTATTGCAAGATTTTAGAGCCATTAATAATGAGATGGTTATTATGGGACCTGCTCAATCAGGGATTCCTCAATTGTCTGCTTTGCCAATAACCTGGTATGTTTTAGTTATAGATATTAAATATTGTTTTTTTTTTCAATTATAATTCATCCTAAGGATAGTCCAGGTTTTGCTTTTACTATCCCTGCACTGAATCATGAAGGTCCTGATCAGAGATATGAATGAAAAGTACTCCCTAAAGGGATGGCTAACAGCCCAACTATGTGTCATATTTATGTTAACAAAGTAATCCAGCCACTTAGAAATCAAAATTCTGAACACAAATATTTCACTATATGGATGATGTATTATTAGCACACAAAGCTAAAAACACATTGCTAGAAAGTTATGCCACACTTACAAACTTATTAAAAATTATAATGTAGAGATAGCAATAGATAAAGTACAATTAAATTTTCCAATTAATTATTTAGGAGTTCTGTTATCCTCAACCATGGTCAGTCCACCAAAAATTCAAATACGAGTAGATCAACTCAAATCACATAACGACTTTCAAAAGTTATTAGGAGACATTAATTGGATAAGGCCTTATCTAGGTATACCAACAGGAGAGTTGGGACCTTTATTTGATATCCTAAAAGGTCTATCAGATAAAAATTCACCCTGCATGTTAACACCTGAAGCAAGAAAGGCAATAAAAATCAATGAAACATATATGGAAAATATGCATTTGGATAGAATTGATATAAGTTTGCCTTTATTATTTATTGTACTACCAACAAAAAATATTCCTACAGGAGTATTTTGGCAAGAAGGTCCATTATTATGGATACATTTATCTTATTCTCCTTACACTATTCTTACTAGGTATCCTGAGGCTTTAGGATAATTAATACTCAAAGGAATTAAAGCAGCAAAGGGAGTGTTTGGAATTTCTTCCAATAAAATTTTTACTCCATATACTCTGAATCAAATTGATGAGTTAGCTAATGAGTTAAATACTTGGGCAATAATCATGGTCCAATCTAATGTTTCATTTGATAACCACTTACCATCTAACCCTTTATTTTCTTTTTGGTCATCGCATCCTGTAATTTTTCCAAAATTGAGAAGAAAAACACTTATCATGAATGCTTCAAATATATTCACTGATGTATCAAATAATGGTACAGCAGCAATAGTTATACCTGATAAAACTTATAAATTTTTAGTACCCAAACAATCAGCTCAAAAGGTAGAGCTTAATGCAGTATTACAAGCTTTTGAGATATTTAAATATTCTGTATTTAATTTATTTTCCGATAGTCAGTATATAGTTAATGCTATAGTATCCCTTAAAGTTGCTGGTAAGATTTCTCCTTTCTCTACTGTTTTCTCTTTACTTTCCAATATAAAAAGTCTAATCTGGGACAGAAAAGATCTATTCTTTATAAGACATATCAGGGCACATCCAAAAAGAAGATGATTTGACTCAAGGCCTTATCAGCTGATATCCAAAATTCCAGTTTGACTATCCTTACATCTGAGATAGAACCAGGATGCTTTTTTCATTATCTATTTTATTATTGCCCTTTCCCACATTCTATTTTGTTTTTTGAGCTCATACAGACCTAGTTTAATGTTTTGCTGATCAGTTCTATTTTTTGACAGTTTTTGAACATTGCAATGGAGATTTCACGTGTAAAAACTTATAAGGCCTTTACTATTAGGTTATGTGTTGTATGTATTATATTATGTGTGCACACTTGTGTTTTGTGTTATATGTTTGAATGTTCGTATGTCCATATATGATATATGATGAGCGCTCATAAAAAAAATGGATAAAAATATTTTTTTATTCACATTATTTAAATGGTTTAATTTAAATTGGGTAAAGAGCTGTTGAGGTTTGTTTTAAAATTTGAAAAAAAGGAGGTTAACAGATCTGTTTCCTTTCTTTCACCTTTCCTTTTCATTATATTTAATAATTATCTTCAAGACAATGTAAATAGTTAAGAAAAATTGTTTTCTTTCAGTGCCTTCTGGAATGTTACATAATTTTTCTTTAGCCATTATTGCCAGAATTCCTATCTTCATCCCAGTGCTGGTGAAATCAAAGATAAAACCAATCTACAGCTTCTGCAATAGCCATCACTGAAATGCTTGCAGAACTTGCCTAGACACATTGAGAACTCTCCTGTATGCATTGTAAACTACCTGTTTGTGCAGCGACTTGTGGTAGTGTTCGGGTATATTTGCTGATGATGTCATCGGTGGTACAATTTTTCCAAAAGGAGCTGTCAATTGGCTTGGTGTATCTTCCTCTCTTCTGTGTGTCATTATCGTCCAGCTAATGTTTGGGGGCCATTAGAGGTGAGGCAAAGAACCTCACCACCCCCCGGTGGTACAAAGACCTCTCCACAGGTGTTGCTGTAAACTGGACCGGTAGTCAGTGATGGGTAAGATCCAATTGCAATGGTACCAACTTAACGGGTAAGGACCATATGTACTATTGGACAACCTAAGGCAGGCACTGTCCCTAAGCCACATGTGTGTTGTTTAAACAGAGAGGGGGAGATGTTGAGAGCCACATCCGAAGGGGCCCCAGCAAAATTCCAGAAGCCAGCAAACTTCCAGCTGCTGGCTGATGATTGGCTCACAGCAACATCTAGCTGATTCGCTCCTCTGCGGTGATGCTCATTGGGCTGTTTCCCTGCCCTTTCAGACCACGGAGTTGCTCATTAGGAGACTTATTTGGCTTTGCCCACATGACCTAGCCAATCGGCCTCAAGAGCAGGAGGATTGTGGGAGGTGGAGAGAGGCTTGTGTGGGAGGAAGAGGCTTTTGGGAAGCCAGTGGTGGCAGTTGGGGCTCTGAGGGTTTTTCCTGAGAGGCTGTTTTGTTTGGCGTGTGTGGTTTTAAAAATAAAGTTAGTTTCTTTTGACAAGTGGCTCCTGATTGTGCCCAGCAAGACTGCGGCATTATCCTAATATTTCTACAGTAACTGCCCCAGTTTAACAGCAATGCAAGTAGACTCTTATGGGACATGATTTGTATATTGATGTTCATTTTTATTCAACACTGGTACATTACTATTTCTTCAGTTTATGCACATCAGAGGGTATATATTTCTTGCACAAGTTGGCAAATTTATAGGCATTTGTTTCACTTTCAATCACTTCCTGCTTCAGAACACATGCATTACTCCAGGTTTCTTAACTGGTCTATTCGTGAGACTTCTTTCCAAACATATTATTTCCGATTTTCTTTATAATTGTTTAAGCAAAACTCACACACCCTTCATGATAAACCATAACTATCATTTCACAATTAGATGTATAACTGTTTGGAATGAATGATTGTTTATCAATATAAGATTTCTTATATATTTTCTGATATCAATTCAATCCATGATTTAAAGTGGAACCAGTTATATTATTTATTCACAGTATGGTCTATTCATGCATTATCTATATTCATAGACACAGGGTACACCTCTTTGTACCCCCAATACTAATTTATACGTTTTCAAAATATTGCTCCCAGTAATAGAGGAAGAAATACTCATGTCACCTAATCTAAATATGCATGTTATCACAGTAATATTCTGGACGCAAAATGCAAAATTCACACGTGTGATTGTACCAAATCCTAAATGGACACTGAACATGGATTACTAAAAACATCCATGTCCAGCTTGCATAACGCTCTCAAATGTCAATCCTATCGGTGACTACATATTTGTTTCTTCCTAATATATTCAACCTCAAAACTGTTGAAAATGTCTAATACTATCACTCACCCTGTACTTTGCCTGTTTTCCTAATGTCTCTATTGATATCGGCTTTCCTACATATTTTCCCCAGTTCATCATTGTGACTGACCCTTCACATGTGCTGACATTGATATTCACTCTCTAACCAAAACCCAATTGCTAAAGAACGTTTGGTACAAATACTAAATTCACCCTTGTTCCAAAATCTACTGACTATCTTCCTGATCCTATTGATTATCCCTGTTTGAGTGGATGTTCTCCTCTACATTCAATCATCCAAGGTACAAGTCCTATGGCATTGTATATCGACTTATCTGAGACATGTGTGCAGAACGTAATTTAAAGCTATGTATCGCAATCAATTGCCCAATGCACTTCTGAGCTTCAAATCTCACCTAGATTTCTGTTTACATACTTATATTTCACCTCTGTATTCCTATAAATATTGCAGGTTCCCAATACCATTATTCATCCCACAGAATGATTCCTAAACCAAATCGATCCTGTTATTATCCCTAACCATACACTCTTGCCTCAATCTAACATTACAAAAGAGCAGGGACAGAGTTCATCTTACAATACAGGAATGTAGGGGATCTTACACCTGCTGAGAACCTCAAATTTCTATGCAGAAATGATCCCTGGAGAAGATGTAGGCAGCTATGAAGGACCTGAGAGAGCAAAAGCCATCTTCCATGGCAAACACCCTGTGATAACGAAGGGATGTGTATGAATCAGCCTCTCTTTTCTTAATGTAGAGAAGATGGACCAAACCAGACCTGCGTGGAGAGGTGTTCCCGGGTGGCCATTGTTGATATACCATTCAAACTTGTCAAAGTGTCACAGGAAGTAGGGGCAGCCTCCATCTCATGAGACCCATGAAAGCAACTGTTAGGACAAAGTGGTTGCCAAGGCAGTGATCTCATTCAGTTCCTGAAGGAGGTGACCTACCTAACTTCGTTGGTGATGTAACTCTCTGAAGTTGGGATCCAAGAAGCCAGGCACACAGAGCCAGTCCCAGTCCCAGTCCCAGTGGTCGAACTTGTTTGGATTTACCAAGGACAGAGTCAGTCTTTCTTGGTACCTAATGATATGAGGATGGCCAAATGCCAGTAGAGCTCAGAAAAGGGGCCTTTCCCTAGATAGCAGGTATTGGCTCAATGCTGCCTGCTGACAACTTCGTAGAGTGGGCCAAGAAGAACAGATCTGAGACAGGCCAGGCCATTTTGGGGCAACATAGTATGGCCCACCAGTCAGAGGACACTCCAGATAGTCACAGACCTACTTGGGGGAAGGAGGTGCTTTTGTGGATGTGGATGTGAGTTTGTGGTTTTGTCTCATGTTCTGAAAATAGGTAGGAATGGTGGTTTGTATGGTTTGGAGTTGACTGTTTCTAGGAAGTCGTTTGGCAAGGCGAGTGTTTCTATGTCTGTGTATCCACTGTGTTCGTGGTTGTAGTCTTTAGAAAAGAGAATGCATCAATGGAGGTTTCCTGTCTAGTTGGAAGCTTCCCAGCATTCCTCCTGCCCACTTTATAAATGGACTGTGGCTTGCCTTATGGATGGGCAACACCTACTATCTTCCTAAGGTCCTCTACACATCTTGATTTCTGGCCTCTCTCCAGAATAGGCTCATGGTTTTGTGGCCAAGATATGTACCACCTCCAAAATCTGTTACATGGCCATGTAATGGATAGCTGAAGGGAATGGGAACATCTCAGAAAACTCAGATATCAGTGTAACCAGTAAAGTCTCAGTTTAAAAACCTTGCTTTGGCCCATTTGCTTACCTATGGTTATGTTGCCCTGAATGTCAGGAAGGTATTTGCCTCAGGCCACCCCTTTCTGAAGCCTGAAGAAAACATTTTTCAAATGGAAATGAATGGGCATCACCTGTGGATCTTTGCTTAATTGCTTTGGAAAGAGATGTGTCTGAATCAGCCTCTTGGCCCTGTGTGAGGTTGGGGCTTTGATTCTCAGAAGGTGATAGATCTTAAGAAAGATCCCATGTGTGCTTGGGTGTTCTATTGCCTCCAACTCACATAAAGGATTTATACCCGACAATCAGTAGGATTAAATTGGAGAATCAGAACAGTATTAACGGCAGGCCTATTTGATCACTCCTGGTTCACAGGAAGGGTGTCTAGGTCACCCTGACTTTAGGCAAATGAGGGGCAAGGGAGTTTATTTTGGAAACTGTCTTGGGCTTCGCCCCTCATGGAAAATTCCATTCAGAGGTTACGATGAGTGTCTATATGGAAGATGATGAGGGCCATGTGGCAGTGTTTTGGTTTTAATTGTGGTCATTTGTGTGCTGGTTGGAAGAGATGACTGGGTACACCTGGACCTGAACTCTGGTGTGATTCCCCTTAGAGACTGAGTTCTGGAACTGACTTCAGGGAAGTATTGCCATTAATTTTGGTGGGATTTTAGGAGGCCACACATGAGAGTCGCCCTTGGAAACTGAGATCTAGTCTCAGGGTGTCTTTCCACAGTGCACTGGGAATCTCCACCAGGATATAAGACGATTTTATTCTGAAAGACTTGGCAACCATAGTAAAGAGTCAAAACACATATTGAACTCACATTGAGTAGACATCAATGGGTCAGGCTTCATGTGACATTTTGGCCACTCGTTGGGAAGCGTTGCCTTTTAGAGTTCTCCAGAGCTTTCATCCTCACCATTTAATGGTTCCTGAATGAATTGAAAAACCAGTGCATCCAACTTGATACTTGAAAAATGGCTAGATAAATACCATGAAATTTTTGAAATTCCCATGACCAGGTGGCACTGGAGAACCTTTGGATGTCCTGTTGCTGATCATGAGTGTACCAGACAGTGCCTTGAATCACTGGGTTTCATGAAAATGGTGTAGAACAGAGATGCCAGTAAGTTGGAATTTGCTGAGTAGTGGGCCTAGAACAGTGGTGGGCAGGTGTGTGATTAAACATCTGTGTTGGTGTCATGTGGATTGGCCATTGGCTTCCAAATGGCTTTTGACTGACATGGTGCAGCCAGCAGACCCTTGCATGTAAAGGCATCTTGTTATATGGAGAGGTTTCAGGGCAATGTTCAGAATCAAGTTGCTAGGGACAAGGGGGAAGTCTATGTTGGATATAAGACTGGTTGGTGCATTCTCCTGGCAGACCCTGACCCACCACACATGACAGAACTCCCTCCAGCACTGTGTCCCAGTTGAACTACTTGTATTTCGTGAAGCAAACACCAAACTCCCATTGCAGCAGCTAGAAAGACCATGAAAAATGGAGGATGACCACATGGCTTCAGAGTCCACACAGGAAGACACTTAGCCCCCATTGGCCACAGTTTACATACAAAGAGAGAATTCTGCACTACTGCCTCATGTTCATTAAAGAATAAGAAAACATGTGCTCCAGGTTACATAGATGCAGACCCAGCTTTGATGGTCTCACTGCAAAGGAAGCTAAAGCTCCTGACTACAACATATATATCCAGTGCCCAAACTCAGAGGCAGTTTCTCATAAGTCTTCCGGTCAGCAGAGCACCATGTTTGTGAAGTGTTTACCCTGTCCCTTACTTTTGGAAACTCTTCTACCACCCCCAAAGTTGTGAACTCCTGAGCATATTCCATTCCAGATAAGTATTTATAGATTTTCAAACTCTTCTCCTCTAATTGTGTCTAACTTGGGGCGAAGGTAATGTCAAGGCATTGTTCTTGATGAGAGTGGGATGATTATTTTAGCACATATTTGCATAAACATTGGATTGATTTTCCTAATTTTCATTCGAAATACTGAATCACTCCCACTAACCCATACCCTACTAGACTCTATATTCTGACTCCTAATCCTAATATAATGGAGAAAAATAACCCAAAATGAATAGACATACAAGCATTTCAGAGGAGGCATGGTGTATAATTGGACTTGCCTTTTGCATTATGTAGAATTGGAGTTATAAATCTAGTCAATTTTTTGTTGAAATAGTTCTCCATGTGTTTTTTTAACTTTTGTTGTTTGTTGTTCAAAACATTATATAGTTCTTGATATATCATATTTCACACTTTGATTCAAGTGAGTTATGAACTCCCATTTTTATCCAGTATATAGTTTGCAAAATCATATCAGTTACGCATCCATTGATTTACATATTGCCATACTAGTGTCTGTTGTATTTTGCTGCCTTTCCTATCCTCTACTATCCCCCCTCCCCTCCCCTCCCCTCCCATCTTCTCTCTCTACCCCCTATACTGTAATTTATTTTTCCCCCTTGTATTTTTCCCTTTCCCCTCACTTCCTCTTGTCCGTAATTTTGTATAACCCTGAGGGTTTTCTTCCATTTCCATGTAATTTCCCTTCTCTCTCCCTTTCCCTCCTACCTCTCATCCCAGTTTAATGTTAATCTTCTTCTCATGCTCTTTATCCCTACTCTGTTCTTAGTTACTCTCCTTATATCAAAGAAGACATTTGGCATTTGATTTTTAGGGATTGGCTTCCTTCACTTAGCATAATCTGCTCTAATGCCATTCATTTCCCTGCAAATTCTATGATTTTGTCATTTTTTAATGCTGAGTTAAACTCCATTGTGGCCTCTGGCGTGCGCCCAGGTTTCCGTTCCTGTCTTCCTGTTTGTTAATTTCTGGCCTATTTATTGTTGTGACCAGGACCTTAGTCAATGCCTTAGTCTGTCTTTTGCATCTCTCATCTTCCCTTTGCTCCCTTTCTTTCTCTTTGTTTCTCTCATATAGTATACTTTCTCGGCTTCTCTGACTAAATCTCCCAAAGTCATATCTTGTGATCCCTCTAAGAGTTGTAACTTTCTTTTAATATCCAGGGCAGCTTGCCCAATGAAGGCCATCATGACAGATGCCTTTTGATCCTCTGCCTGAGGATCAATAGGGGCTCGAGCCTTTGACTGAGGGGGAAACCTGTCCTCAGGGAAGACTTAAAAAAGCGGAGCTTGCGATTGCCTCAGCAGACACCACCGAAAGACAGATCCAGGAGGAGAGTGGGGATGACACATGGTGAGTGACCCACCATGGGACAAGCAGTTTCGTCACATGATTTGTTTTTGTCAGGCCTCAAGGAGGCCCTCAAGACATAGGGGGCACATGTTAAGAAAAAGGACTTAAAATTATTCTTTTCATACATAGGAGAATTGTGTCCATGGTTTCCCCCTGAAGGGTCCATTGATGGTAGAAAATGGCTTAGAGTAGGAGACTGTTTAAACCATTTTTTTTTGTTGTTGTTGAAGAAAAATTCCTAGAACAAAGGTATATTAGACCTTTTGTAGACATTAATATTTTATTAGATTTTTAAACACCTAGAAAAATTTGTAAGTTTAAATTTAAAGACATTTATATTTATCTGTTTATCCAATTTAAATCGAACCATTTAAATCACGTGAATTAAAGATCTTTGGATCCACTTTGAAATAGTAAGCTTGCCTTAATTTGATTTTAATTGGAGTCAGTGGTCTTTTCTTGCATCCTGGTGTAATATTTTGTAGTTTCCCATCGAGATGACCCTGCCCCAATAGATCACAAGACCAGACTACTGGAAATTCTGAAGCTGGCCTTCCCTCCAGGGCTCCGGCATGAAGAGGCAATTTCCAAGGCCTTGGTGTGAGATTTTGGTCCAGGGAGCACTGCAGTGAACCACCGCCCTAAAACTATTAGCAAGCACATGGTGGAGGAGGCCTCCATAGGTAACTGGCGCCTATATAACATCTGATATCCGGTTAAGGGAGATCTCTTCTGATGACAGAGTGGTGTCCTGGGGAGACACACATATGCTCCTGTCTGGTACAGTAACGAGAATCATTCTGTCCTCTGTTATGTTCTGTAGGGAATTCCTCTGAAAGCATAGAGAGGTGCCAATGGGCACGCAGGAGCTCCTATCCCAGAGCTTTAGCAAGACGTTGCATAGTTCCTCTGTTTTTCTGTTTCTGCGCTGGTTTTCTGTTTTTTTGTGTGTTTTGTTCTGTGTTTCATATGTTTTTTTTTTTTTTTTTGGTTTGTTTTAGTGTGTTTTGTTGTGTGATTTCTGTGGTAAAACTTAACTGAAAATGGGTAATAAAGCAAGTAAACTGACACCCATTTGGACTGTGTTTTAAAGAACTGTGATGAACTTTAATACCCTTTGTTAAGCAGGATGAGAGAAACCCCTAGCTGGCTGCCTGGAGCACACCCACTGCAGAGGGCAATGCCTGCTGGGGACCTAAGAACTGAGTATCTCCCAGGTTAACACGTGAAACTCCTTAAAACCCCTTGTCCCTTCAGATCGATAGAATCACAACCATTGGGCAGAGACCCCTGTTTTTCTCCTTTGTTAGCAAAGCAGTAAATCTCCCTTTTTCTTTTTCTCAAACCCTGTCCTCATTATTAAATTGGTATTAATTGGCTTCAAAATCAGGAACCAAACTTTAAGTTACAATTTTTGGTACCCCCCACACCCCGGAACTCTTTGAGAGCTGACTACTGAAATGTTAGGAGACGGAGCGTGCTTGGGGTGGAACCGAACAAGAGGAGCTAATCCTGTAAGTGAAAGGAGGGACTGAGGGACTTCCAGCAGCTGCCCAAGCCCTGTTGCTTCAGAGAATTACCTACTTCCTTCCCTGCACTGTAAGGATTTTGCCATCTCTGTTTTCTTAAAAAAGAGAAAAAGAAAAAGGGGACACTAAATACAGTAAAGTCACCATGGAGACCCTTGATTTTACATTTCAGGTTGTCCCTCTGTGAAAACATCTGGTTCCCTTGTGGGAAAATCTATGGTGCCACTGGTGTAGGAGATTTTTCTCTTATCTGCTCTGGTTTAAAGGCTTCTGTCTGTAAGCCATAGTCTGGAGCTCCTTTCAGTCTGTCTTGTGTCTTTGTTTCTGGCCCTTTAAGACATGTGCAATAATGTGTTGATATTATAAATCATTTCTTGGGAATGATCTTAGCTGAATGTGTATCTAAATGATGATGTTTTATTGTAACAATCTGGCATCTGAATGGGTTTTTGAAGCATTGCACAATCTTTCAGTTAAAAGTCGGGTTTAGGAAATTGTTTAGTTTATGATTTCAGATAATTCATGCCAGAGAACTTAAATACTTAGGATGGAAAACTAGAGAACTCTACTTCCAAGTTGGCAAGTAACTTCCCAATCATTCAGGCTTTTTTTTCACCAATTTTTAATTGGGTAGCCTGGGAAAATGTCACTGTGTCTACCAGTGCATTAATTTGGACAAGGATAGTAAATCATAGTATGGTATCTGTTGACAAAACAAGATATAAAGATGTAAAATTTTGTAAACTGTGTCTTAAACTTGTATCATAAAATTTTGTGAATTTTGTCTTAAAATTGTATTATAATTTTCAACATCTGAACCTGAAAATTATGGTTGAAATGCCTTAGGCCTGAGGTGTCTGCTCAGAATAGCAGCTTTTTCCTGCTCCTTCCAGACCTCAGCCAGGACTTATGTTGAATGGCAAATGAAAGAGGCCTGCAAGCTCAGTAGGAGAGTGATCTGAGGCCTAAAAAAAATTAAATTGTATGGTATTTACTAATTAATGGCCAGTCAATTTTTCTAGGACTCTTATTTTTTCCTTAGATTCTTTATTTTTTTTTGAGCTCATGATTTTGATCCTAAAAACCTAGGATGATGTTTTTCTGACCAGTTCTATCTTTGACTAACTGTGTAGTTTTTGAAACATTGCAATGGATATTTCACCTGGAAAAGCTACAAGGCCTTTACTATTATTATGTGTGCACAATTTTGGTATGTGTTGTATGTCTATATATTCATTTGTCCGTATATCATATATATGATACACAAATTAACATTTATAAAGAGCACTCATTAAAACAAAAACGCTCATAAAAACAAATTTTAAAAAGTGGATCCAAAGATCTTTAATTCAAGTGATTTAAATAGTTGAATTTAAATTGGATAAAGAGATAAAAATAAATGTCTTTAAATTTAAGCTTACAAGTTTTTCTTGGTGTTCAAAAATCTAATAAAATATTAATGTCTACAAATGTTCTAATATGCCTTGGTTCTAAGACTTTTCCTTCAACAAAAAAATGGTTTACACTGTTCAATATATTTGTCTAATATATTGATAAATAAGTAAAGTAAATTTGATATGGGATTACTCATTCATGAGTACTTTTGTTAGATATCTGATTGATTTACTAAGGTCTGTATAAGTTTGTACTAATGTCTGTATAAGATTGTAATAATCAGTCATGTGTTAAAGAGACAAAAATTTCTTAAAACATAAGTTTACCCATAACATTGTGTTTATTAAGTTTTATTTTTTCTAGAGCAAGCAACCATAAAAATTAAACAACTGATTAAATAAGAACTGTTATTTTAGAGCATTGTACTGCCATTTATTTAAAAGCTAAACTTGGTTAATGTAGAAACTTCAATGTAATTGTGATGCTATTAATGTGCTCATATCTTTCAGGTATACGAATCTGTAAGGTAGAAACTTTAAAAGAGCATTATTTCAAGCTGGTGTTCTGAAGTTGTATGGTAAAAAAATATATTGGGCATTCATTTACTTCTTATCAATAAGATATGTAAAGTTGTATGTTACTTTTTAAATTGGGGAACAATTTAAATGTATTTTTATGTTAATGAGAGTCTAATCTATATAAAGGTTAAAAACTTTCAGCCTTTCTTAAATTCATGTTTTAAATGTGATATCATATGGTGTTAACTAATGTTCATGTGACCTCAAATAATATATGTAATCTTTGTAAAATGATATTTAAAAAAACAAAGATCATCTTTAGAAGTAAAACACTTAAGTTTTATAAAGAGCCCTGCCTTACCTGAGATAAGGCTCTGTGTCCCATCTTACTATATGTGAGAATGACTACGAAAGCAGTAGGTCAGATATTATTTCATTTAAAGTTATGTTCAAAAGTTGTTTTTTTTTCTGTCAAGATTTCTAGGATCTCAAACAGGGGATATAATGTATAACTCAGCTTAAAACTTCAGGGTAGCTATTACACGAACTAAGTATTTTTACTCTTGTTAAAAAATTTTATTTTGTAATTTCCTTATAAGTGATCTAAAGATTCCTTGTTAGTGTTTTACAGAAGTGTTGCTTTAAGAACACAACATGGGTTAATTTAAGATAATAAGTCATCACCTACAAGACAGACAGAATAATACAGATCCCAGTTAATAAAAAAGATAAATAATTATAAAGTTATAGACATTAAAGCCCAGTACTCTTAATATAAGGCTGTTAAAATTTATTTGCTGGATGATTAAGATTAGGATTTATATTAAAGTTACATGAAAAGGGACAAGAAAACCAATATTTGGCTCTTGCCCTCTGAGTCAGTCTGAATCCAGGGAACAAGGGACTTCTCAAAGACCTTTGCAACTCTGGGCCTCATATCTTCCCAATTAGGGAGATTAATGAGACCCCTGGAGAACAGAAAGCCAATCAGTGCATTTGCTAAGAAGAGGAGAGTCATCAGAGAAGGGAGACATCCCTAATGCTTCCAAGGGTAGCCACATGGTCAAGCAAGACCTGGACCCACCTAGCGCAAATGGCACTAGCAGAACTGAGAAGCTGCTCTCAAGTTTCCCCAGGAATGACTCCCATAAAAGCTCAGCTGACTGTTAACAATAGATAGAAACAAAAGTCAGTTTGACTGTTTCATGATAAACACTTAGGAAAGACAGTTAAAACCAAAATACAGCCATTCCTGGGCATTTTAAATAATAATAATAATAATAATAATAATAATTTTTTATACACATTATGTTAGCCTCCCAAAATAAGTAAGACTGGAGGCTACAAAGAAGGATTCCCAGAAAGGAATGCCTGATAACTATAAAAAGAGACTATCAAGAGGAGCTGCCAGAGGCAGAAATTTTTAGTTTAAGGCCTACAGATATTCCTAACCTACAGGTAGGGTTGGTGTTTGCTATTACGATTATCCAGCCCTGAGTAACAGAATTAAAGGTTTCTCTATTACACACAGAGGTCATACTAGTAAAATGATTTTGCAAGATCAGATGATATTACATCATTAAACTGTATCTTATGGAGAGGGATAACTGTAACACTAAATGTTAAATATTAAGTTGACAGTCCTGATAACTGGGAATATTAAAGCCTGCTGAGGGAACTTCTATACAGTGACATGTTCCAGCTGCTGCAACATTTTTTCAGTACTCATGGTTCTTGTTTCTCACACAGAAGAACCCATGCCCAGATGAATTTACAACCTGTTCTTCCCCAACCAGACTTCAAAACGAACTGATTTCTAAAAGGCAACTCATGTTCCTCAACTGACTTCTAAAAAGCAACTCATGTCCCTTATACTGTGCCCACTCACGTCACTCTCTCTCAGCTCAGAAGAAGCCAAAATGAGTGACGCCTCTCGTCTTACAACTATGGAGCCAAAAATAAATAGAATATCAATATAAGTAATTAATTAAGTCAGGTAAAACCAGGAATCCAATTTTGGGTGAGTTCTAAAAATTTGGAGACTGTTACCTGAGGGATTAAAATTCCCTCATTGCTCTTTCCCTACCCTATCAAAAATTTGGAAGGGACACATTAAAAAAGGGGGAATGATTTGCATTTCTCTGACTGCTAGAGATGGTGAGCATTTGTTCATATACTTGTTGATTGATTGTATGTCCTCCTCTGAGAAATTTCTGTTCAGGTCCTTGGCCCATTTGTTGATTGGGTTATTCGTTATCTCATTGTCTAATTTTTTTAGTTCTTTGTATATTCTGAATATTAGCGCTCTGTCTGAAGTGTGAGGAGTAAAGATTTGTTCCCGGGACGTAGGCTCCCTATTTACCTCTCTTATTGTTTCTTTTGCTGAGAAAAAACTTTTTAGTTTGAGTAAGTCCCTTTTGTTGATTCTAGTTATTAACTGTTGTGCTATGGGTGTCCTATTGAGGAATTTGGAGCCCGACCCCACAGTATGTAGATCATAGCCAACTTTTTCTTCTATCAAATGCCATGTCTCTGATTTGATATCAAGTTCCTTGATCCACTTTGAGTTAACTTTTGTGCATGGCGAGAGTAAGGGATTCAGTTTCATTTTGTTGCAAATCTCACTCCAGTAAGATTGGCAGCCATTAGGAAGTCAAACAGCAACAAGTGCTGGGGAGGATGTGGGGAAAAGGGTACTCTTGTACATTGCTGGTGGGACTGAAAATTGGTGCGGCCAATTTGGAAAGCAGTATGGAGATTTCTTGGAAAGCTCGGAATGGAACCACCATTTGATCCAGCTATTCCCCTACTCGGTCTATTCCCTAAAGACCTAAAAAGAGCACACAATAGGGACACTGCTACATCCATGTTCATAGCAGCACAATTCACAATAGCAAGACTGTGGAACCAACCTAGATGCCCTTCAATAGACGAATGGATAAAAAAAATGTGGCATTTATACACAATGGAGTATTACTCTGCATTAAGAAATGACAAAATCATAGAATTTGGAGGGAAATGGATGGCATTAGAGCAGATTATGCTAAGTGAAGCTAGCCAATCCCTTAAAAACAAATGCCAAATGTCTTCTTTGATATAAGGAGAGTAACTAAGAACAGAGTAGGGACGAAGAGCATGAGAAGAAGATTAACATTAAACAGGGATGAGAGGTGAAAGGGAAAGGGAGAGAGAAGGGAAATTGCATGTAAATGGAAGGAGACCCTCAGGGGTATACAAAATTACATAAAAGAGGAAGTGAGGGGAAAGGAGAAAAATTTAAGGGGGAGAAATGAACTACAGTAGAGGGGGTAGAGAGAGAAGAGGGGAGGGGAGGGGGGAGGGGGGATAGTAGAGGATAGGAAAGGCAGCAGAATACAACAGACACCATAATGGCAATATGTAAATCAATGGTTCTGCAACTGATGTGATTTTGCAATCTGTATATGGGGTAAAAATGGGAGCTCATATCCCACTTGAATCAAAGTGTGAAATATGATATATCAAGAACTATGTAATGTTTTGAACAACCTACAATAAAAATTAATTTAAAAAATATTAAAAAGCAAAAAAAAAATGGGGGGGAATGATAAACCCAACCTGATCATTTATTAAAATTGGGAGCCATCTTGCCACAAAGTCATGAAAAGATAATTTTGCTTTCCTATAAATTACTGCAAATTCTGAATCTGCTTGGAATGCCTGTCCGTGCCTTGAACTCACCCATGCCTGGCTCTCTGACCAGATAGCAGCCCTCTCTGAAAATTTAGTGACACCTCATAAATATTGGCCTTCTCTGGCCAGACAACGACTCTCGTGAGTCTCTAATGGTCCTCATAAATTCTGATGATGGGGCCAGCAAAAAAAAAAATTGTAAACTAGCAATAGCGTGATGCTTCTCCGAGTTCTGTTATCTGTAACCCCCCTTTTGTGTAACTTACTGGACTATAAAGCTGGGCTGTAGGAAAGGTGGGGTTGCTGTCTTGTTTCTGCCATTTTGAGAGGGATAGGCAGCTCAGCCAGTGGAAAAATAATAAGCTTGCTTTAATTTGATTTTAATTGGAGTCAGTGGTCTTTTCTCCTGTCCTGGTCAAACAGGTAAACACTCCACAAACATGGAGCTCTGCCGGCCTAAAACTTATTGAGAAACTCTCCCTGACCTTGGGCACTTGAAATATATGTTGTTGTCAGGAGCTTTAGCTTCTTTGTAGTGAGACCATCAGAGCTGGGTCTGCATCTATGTGACCTGGAGGACATGGTTTCTTATTTTCCAATGAACATGAGGCAGGAGTGCAGAATTCTCTCTTTGTAGGGAAACTGTTGTCACTGAAGGCTAAGTGTCTCCCCATGTGGTATGTGAAGCCATTTGCGCATCTTCCACATTTCATGGTGTTTCTTGCTGCTGCACTGGGGGTTTAGTATTTGCTTCATGAAATACAAGGAGATCAACAGGGACTCAGTGCTGGAGGGATTTCTCACACGTGTGGTGGGTCAGGGTCTCCAGGAGAATCCACCAATGAGGCTTATATCCCACATAGCTTGCCCCCTCAACCATTGCAACCTGATTCTGAACACGGCCCTGAAACCTCTAAATATAACAAGATGCCTTTATATGAAGAGATCAGACATATAGGGATTACTGGCTGCACCATGTCTGCCACAAGACATTTGGAAGTCAATGGCAGATCCAAATGGCCCCACCAGAGATATTTTATGACACAACTGCACACCACAGCTCTGGGTCACTACTCAGCAGGCGCCAACATACAGGATTCTTTCTTCTACACCATTTTCATGAAACCCAGTCAATCAAGGCACTCTCTGGTACACTCATGATCAGCAACTGGACATCCAAATGTTCTTCAGTGCCACTTGGTCATAAGAATTTCAAAAATTTCATGGTATTTATCTAGCCATTTTTCAAGGATGAAGTTGGATGCACTGTGAGTTTCAATTCTTTCAGGAACCATTAAATGGTGAGGAATTTCATTTCAATGAAAGCTCTGGAGGACTCTCACAGGCAAGGCTTCCCATGGAGTGGCCAAAAGGTCACATGAAGCCAGGCCCATTGAGGTCTACAATGCTAGGTCCATGTGTGTTTTGAATCTCAACTATGGTTGCCAAGTCTTTCAGAATAAAATCATGTGATATCGTAGCTGAGATTCCCAGTGTTCTGTGGAGAGCCACCTGGGCCTATATCTCAGTTTCGAATGGGGACTCTCATGCGTGGCCTCCTGAAATCCCAACACAATTCATGGCAATTCTTCTCTGAGGTCAGGTCCAGAACGCAGTCTCTAAGGGGAATCACACCAAAGTTCAAGCCATGGTGGACACAGTTATGTCTTCCAACTGCCACACAAATGACCACAATTAAAACCAAAACACTTTCACATAGCCCTCGTCTTCTTCCATGTAGACACTCATCAAATCCTCTGGCTGGACGTTTCCAAAAGGGGTGAAGTCCAAGACCCTGTCCAAAATATGCTCCCTCGCCCCTATGTTGCCTAAGGTCAGTGTGGCCTAAACACCTTTCCTGTGAACCAGGAGTGATCAAATAGGCCTGACCTTATTACTGCTCCACTTCTCCAATTTGAGGCCTACTGACTGCCAGGTATAAATTCTTTATATGAATGGGAGTCATGAAAAAACCCAAGCATCTATGGTCTAGCCTTTGCAGGCCAGGATGGAGGTCAGGAACCTTACAGAAGATGGCGAGAGAATTCATACACAATGACTGCTATTTTGACCATTTTGTATTTGTAGCACACATGGAATCTTACCTTAGATCCATCAGGTGTTAAGAATCTAAGCAGCAGCCTCACACAGGTTCACGAGGCTGATTCAGACACATCCCTTTTGGAAGCAATTAAGCAAAGAGCCACAGGTGATGCCCATTCATTTCCATTTGAAAACTGTTTTCTTAAGGCTTCACAAAGGGGTGGCCTGAGGCAAAGACCTTCCTGACATTCAGGGCAATGAAGCAATAGGTAAGCAAATGGCCCAAAGCAAGGATTCTCCACTGAGACTTTACTGGTCACATTGATATCTGAGTTTTCTGAGATCCTCCCATTCCCTTCAGTTATCATGTACATGGCCATGTCACAGTGCTTGGAGGTGGTACATATCTTGGACAAAAAACCATGAGCCAATTCTTGAGAGTGGCCAGAATTCAGGAAGAAAACAGAAACGTAGTAAGATAGTAGGTGTTGCCCATCCATAAGGCAAGTCACAGTCCATGCGTTAATTGGGCAGGATGAATGCTGGGAAGCTTTCTACAAGACAGGAAACATCCATTGATGCATTTTCTTTTCTAATGTCTACAACCACGGACACAGTGGGAGAAACAGACATAGAAACACTCGCCTTGTCAAACAATTTACTAGAAAAAGTCCATTCCAATCCAAACAAACCACCTTTCCTACCTATTCTCAGAACATGAGACAAAACCACACACTCACACCCACACCCACAAAGGCACCTCCTTCCCCCAAGTAGGTTTGTAACTATCCAGAGTGTCCTTTGACTGGTGGGTCATACTATGTTCCCCTGATATGGCCTATCCATTCTCAGATCTGGTCTCCTTGGCCAACTCTGTGACGTTGTCAGGAGCATGTGGAGAGCCACTACCTACTTTCTCAGGAAAGGTCCCTGGCATGTGGCCATCCTCACATCAGTAGGTACCAAGAAAGACTGATTCTGTCCTTAGTAACACCAAACAAGTGAGCCCACTGGGACTGGGACTTGGATTGGCTCTCAGTGCCTGGCTTCCTGGATCCCAAGTTTAAAGTGTTCCATCACCAAGGAAGTGAGGTAGGTTACTTCCTTCAGGAATTTAATGAGGTCACTGCCTTGGCAAACACATTGTCCTAACAGTTTCTTCCAATGGTTCCATGAGATGGAGGCTGCCCCTACTTCCTGTGACATTTTCACAAGTTAGAATGATATATAAATCAAAGGCACCAAGAAACAGCGCTCCACAAAGGCCTGGTTTGGTCCGTCTCCTGTACATTAAGAGAGAGGCTGATTCAGCCACATCCCTTCATCCTGACCAGGTTTTTTGGCAATGGAAGATGACTTTTGCTCTCTCAGGTCCTTCATAGCTGCCTACATCTTCTTCAGGGATCATTTCTGCATGGACCTTTGAGGTTCTCAGCAAGTGGAAGATCCCCTACATCCCTATATTTTAAGGCCAACTCTGTCCCTGCTCTTCTCTAAAGTTAGATTGAGAGATCACTGTGTGGTTACGGTTAATAACAGTTTCGATTTGGGTTAGGAATCATTCTGCAGGATGAATAATGGTATTGGGAATCTGTGATATTTATAAGAATATAGACGTGAGTTAAAATTATGGAAACAGAAATCTAGGTAAGATTTGCATCCCAGAAGGGCATTGAGACCTTCATTGGGATACTTAGCAATGTTATACTTTCTGCACAAATGTCTCAGATAAATCCATACACAATGGCATAGGACGTTGTACCTTGGATGATTGAATGTCGAAGAGAACCTCCAGTCAAAAAGGGATAGTCGGTGGAATTAGGAAGATAGTCAGTAGGTTTAGAAAGAACGGTGAGAATAAGATTTGGAAAAAAGTTCTTTACCAATAGGGTTTCGGTTAGAGAGTGAATATTAATGTCAGCCCATGTTAAGTGTCAGTCACAATAATGAATTTGGGAAAATATGTAGGAAAGGAGGTATCAATAGAGACCTTAGGAAATCAGGCAAATTATTAAGTGAGTCATAGGATTAGGCATTTTCAACAGGGTTGAGGTTGAATATATAACCTTAGGAAGAAAGAAATATGTAGTCACCAATAGAATTGACATTTGAGAGCATTAGGCAACCTGGACATGAATGTTTTTAGTAATTCATGCTCACTTTCCATTTAGGCTTTGTTGAAAATAAATAAAATAGGTACTTGTCTCTTCCTGTTTTTCTGTATGCTTAAGAAAACACTCTTGAAATCTTGAAAACTTTTTGCTAATCTTGTTCCCAGAATGTGCTGTCCCCAACTGCCAAACTGCAGAATGTACACCCTCACCCGTTTACATGCAAACCGCCCACTTGCCCTGACCCATCAATAAACTTCCCTCCCTGCCCTCTTCAAGAAAAGTATATAAGCTCTGCTTAAGCTGTTCTCAGTGCTCTCTGCTCTATTCAAGTGAGGTCTGAGCCCCAGAATTTTGGGTGCTTTGCTGTTGCATGAGACAGTGTCTTGGTGGTCTCTTCCTCCAATGGTCGCCTGACCATTACATCTGAGGGCCCCAGCGAGTTCCAGCAGCGTTGGACGAAAGACCCCCAATAGGCTCATCTCAGGTTAAGTAAGGCGCCACTTTCTTGTTTCAGGTTTCAGGTTAGGGATGGGCAAAATGGCTATTGGTGATGAGCATGAGCTCTCTCTGACGGTGGCTGACAGAAGTGTCACAGAGCCACAGGCCACGTCTCTGGGGGACGCCCCAGAGAACTCGGGAAACCGAGTAACAATAGTCTCCTAAACTCAGTGATATTTTGTTTTGGATTCGGTATTGTCAGCCCATCAGGTTTTCCTGGCTACTCAGTCCTGTTCTCAGTATTGGACGTCCATTGCCTGTCTTTATTGTCTTGTCTTGTCTGTGTCGTGTGTCATTGCTTTCACTATTTGTGTATCTTTCATATGGGACAGAACACTTCAATGCCTCTGTCCCTGAACCTTGATCACTGGACCAAAGTCTGCTTAAAGGCTCAGAATCTTCTTTTTTTCAGTAAAACGTCAGATCTGGAAGACTCTATGTGTCTCAGAATGACCCACCTTTGGAGTCGGATGGCCCCCAGAAGGATCTTTCTACTTCACACTAATTCAAAAACTCAGAGATATTGTCTTTCAGCCGGGGCCACATAGCCATCCAGATCAACAGCAATATATCTTTAGTTTGCAGGACCTCTGCAAATCTCCTCTTCCATGGTTGAAGCCTTTCCTTGTCCCTGTCCCCGCTCCTACTGGTTCTCCCACTTTTCTATCTCTCAAACCCTCTGCTCCCCCTCCTCCACCCTCTGTTGTCCCTGAGTCTCAAGACTCTACTGGACTCTCTTCCCCCTCCTTATGCCCTGCCCTTGTCCTCCAACCCCAAACACCCTCTAAGTGATTCCCCTGCTGCTGACTCAGACTCTCCACCATTGGAGGAATATAGGCCAGCCCAGCGCCCTCCAGGTGACTACCCCACGGCACACACAGCCCCTCCTTCCTTGGAGGTACCTGGCCCGGCCAAAAGAACACAAAGTACTCGCTGGGGGGGTTAAACTTTGAAGTGGATACAGGGTAAGTATACTCAGCCCTTAAGGCCCCATTGGGCCATCTATCAAACAAAAAGGACTCTAGTTCAAGGGGCTAATGGGAGTAAATATGGGGCTTAGACAACTAAGAGGACCATGGACCTGGGGAAAGAAAAAATCCATCACTCGTTCCTAGTAATCCCAGAATGCCCGACCCCATTGATGGGCACACATCTGCTCAAAAAGCTCCAGGCCAGAATAACTTTTAACCCTGAAGGCCCCCAAGTGAAATTTCTAAATTTTTCAGTAAAAACTCCTATAGTCACGGCTTTTACTATGTCAGTAGAAGATGAACATCAACTTGTCAAACCCCCCAAGACTGATCAAACAGGCAAGCTACCCCGGAAATGGATAACAGATTACGCAGATGCCTAGGAAAAAAACTGCTGGGTTACACGTAGCCGTGAAACATCCTCCAATAACAGTGGAGTTAAAAACTTCAGCCCCCCCATCAATGTCAAAAAATATCCTCTGAGCAAAAAAGCTAAAGATGGGATAAGGCCCCATATTCAGAAATATCTGGCCTTAAGGGTCCTAAGGCCCTGTCATTTGAACTGGAACACTGCCCTGTTACCAGTATAAAAATCCAGGAACCGGGGACTATCGCACCGTTCAAGACCAAAGAGAGATCTACAACAGAGTGCAGGACATTCACCCCACAGTACATAATCTGTACAATCTGCTTAGCACTCTGAACCATGAGCGGAAATGGTATACTGTTCTGGACTTAAAAGATGCTTTCTTTTGCTTGCCTCTGCATAAAGATAGTCAGTTGCTATTTGATTTCGAGTGGGTAGACCCAGAAACCGGGACGTCTGGTCAACTAACATGGACTAGACTCCCACAGGGGTTCAAAAACTCCCCCACTCTCTTTGATGAAGCCCTCCACAGAGACCCCAACAACTTCACAACTATGCACCCTGACGTCACCCTGCTTCAATATGTCGATGACCTGCAACTGGCAGCCAACACCAAGAAAAACTGTGAGTCTGGAACCCAATTATTATTATACGAGCTTGCTCAACTCTGGTATAGTGCTTCTGCCAAAAAAGCCCAAATTTGCCAGCAAGAAGTAATCTTCCTGGACTATTCCCTTAGGGGCAGTAAGCGATGGCTCACTGAGACCAGAAAACAATCCATTGAGCAGATACCACCCCCATCTAACAGCAGACAACTCAGAGAGTTTCTTGGGACTGCTGGCTTATGCAGCTTATGGATACCTGGGTTTGCGTCCTTATCTGCTCCTTTATACCCGCTGTTAAAGAGAGATGCCCAATTCTAATGGACCCCTGAGCACCAGCAAGCTTTTGATAACATCTAAGGACACTGACACTGAAACCCTCAACTTCACTGAGCCCAGCTTGCATTTTCAGAAAGCCCTAAACTAAGTTAAAAATGTACATCAACTCACTCACCTTGGTTCAAAGAAACTGCAGGCATTCCTGAAGGATCAAGAACAGAGTTTTCCACTAACCGACTCAGAGCGAAAGAAATAACTGAACGGGTAACAAAAGCCTGCCGGGTCTGTCAATTGGTTAATGCTTACCCTTCCAACTTTCCTGCAGGAAAGCACCTACAAGAAACCAGACCAGGACAATTCTTGGAAGTGGACATTACTGAAATTAAGCCAGGAAGTTATGGACTTAAATATCTCCTAGTCTTTGTAGATACATTTTCAGGATGAATTAATTGAAGCCTTCCCCCCCCACACACACACACAAAAAAAAAACAACAACAACAAAATAAATGGCACAAATGGTGGTCAAGAAGATCCTGAAAGATATTTTTCTAAGATACGGACTGGCTAAGGCAATAGGGTCTGATAATGGACTGGCGTTAATTGCCCTGATAAGTCAGGGATTAGCCAGGACCCTGGGGATTAATTTGAAATTTCATTGTGCTTATAGACCCCAGAGCTCAGTACAGGTAAAAAAAAAAATAATAGAACCATTAAAGAGAATTAACAAAATCAAGCTTAGAGATCGGCATAAAAGATCGATCTATTCTCCTGCTTTATGCACTGTTTCATGCAAGAAATACTCATACTCCTCTGTTTCCTTGTGTAACCTCACCCCCTATGAAATTCTCTATGGTCCCTCCTCCAGTAAGGGACCTAACCCAAACTCTAAGACCTAACGATCCCTTCCACACCCCCTTGCTTGACAGACTTAAAGCTCTTGAAAGAAATCAGCAATATCTGTGGAAACATCTGGCCACTGCCGACCAACCTGGGGACGAGGGGACTCCATATCGATACCAAGTAGGAGACTTCGTCTACATTAGACGACATCAGGTGTCATCCCTGGAACCCCACTGGAAAGGACCATATAAGGTGCTACATATAACACCTACAGTGGTAAATGTAGACGGAATCACTTCATGGATCCATGTCTCTCATCTCTGGCCTGCGCCCTGTCCAAAATCTGACTGGAAACTGGAAAAGACTGGTAACACTTTCAAAGTGCGTATTCGCCATGTGGATAAGGCTACAGACTCTCCCCTTGGCCAAGAGTAGTCCTAACCCTCATCAGCCTGTTCAGCAGTAATGGCTGATCACAAATCCTACTGTACAAGAAGTATGGTCTATCTTGCATACAGCCCCTTTAGGGACATGGTGGCCATCTCTCCACCCAGACATTTGTCAGCTGGCTATAGGTCTTTCCTATTGGGATATCCCTGATGAAGGGGATCCAACTAAAATTCCAATAAATCCTTTCCGTATCATAGGTAATAGAAACAAACATTATGGATGTAGGGACACGAGAGCCAGATGCAGGTTGGCTAGCCTAGATTACTATGTTTGCCCAGCGGACTATCAAAGCCACAAACAGACATGGCTGTGTGGGGGAAATGCCGACTTCTTCTGTAAGTCATGGGAATGTGAGCATACAGGGGTGCCTGGTGGAACCCAAACTCCTCATCAAATTCAATACACAGCATTGGCCATATTACCAATTACACAACCAATACCGATGGCCCCCAGAGGGGTCTCTAGATCCTAGAATTCTTCGTGACCTTTTTAACTTCGGCAAGTGCTCAAAGGGTGGAAGGAAATTCCCCTAAGTGGAGGCATTTTCCCTCCTTCGCTCACATCCTGAACTATGCTTATCCAATAGATCCTCACCCTCAGCTTTCTGCTCCAGACTCTCTGCTGCCACTCCCACCTCAGCAACCTGATTTCTTCCCTCCAATTACTAGATCAAAAACCCAAACCGCCGGTTCTCAGATTATTGCCCCCTTGCTGAGGTAGCAGGTACTGAGGTACCCATCCACCCACTCACTACTCTCTTCTCCTGTCAGTGCCCGCACCAGGTCCCACCAGGTCCTCTTACCAGCTAACCCAAAGCTCAAACCAGCTAAGGAGAGCCCTCAGACCACTATCCAAGATGTAATGAAAATGGCCTTTAAAGTTGCTCTGTCATCACTGAAAACAGGTTACTAAGAATTTAAAGTCCCTCACAGGCTTTTTGGGATACAAACTCCCATCTTCCCCTCTGCTCTATCTGTTCTACTGCTCAAGTTTTGTTGCCTGGAAAATTCCAAACCCCTTTCCCATTATTCTTTTACATGTCTCCTTCCTCATGCTCAGACCCAAGGTGCTGCTCTCAGACCCGCCTTCCCTGTCTTCCCCGTCTATACCAGGCCCACAGAAAAGTCTTAAATGACCTTCTCCAGCAGTCTTCACCATGGCTGACTTTAGGACTTTCAGCCAAAGAGTCCCTATAAAAGAGTTCAATGTAGATAAACTTCCCCTTTTCGTGTTTCCCTGTTCTATTTGGCCACTGGCTGGAAAAATCAGCATTCCTAAGCTAGACTCCCCCTTACTAGTTTTTCACAAAACATGTGAACAAGGCCTCTGGCCTTGAGCTGGGGCTTCACAGACATGGTTACATTTCTAAGATAAATAAGTTACCAAATGAGCTCCATTGTTACAGCTGGCAGTGAGAAAAAAAAAAGAGAAGAAAAAAGCTCTCCCACTCCAGGTGTCCTTAAAATGTTAACTTGCCCAGAACAGATGAAAAAAACAATAGAAACGAAAACTTCTTTTTGTGAACTTATGCAGACTGTGAACTTCTGAGCCCCTTCCCTTACATGTTGGGTACAAAATTCGGAAACTACCTAAACTTGGAGATCAGGTGACTAATTGATTACAACAGAAGCAATGCCCTCTAAATCCGTTGCAACCAAATAGGTATGTTTCGCTGTCTTCGGTGCTATCTTAGGTGCCTTGAATTGTCCGTCCTTACAACAGTATAATTCTATATACTTAAACATTGTTTATGTTTTCATAAAATGGTCAACAGATGTGATTAATTATGTAATGTTCAGATGTTTCCCAGAGTGCTCTATCATGAGGCAGGTTAATTTAAATATCAAATACGGGGGCATACAACCCGGTTCCTCTGGGAACCTGTATCCCTCACTTTAGCCATCCTATTAGGAAAAGGAGCTGCTGCAGGTGTGGGCACAGGAATCACTGTCCTAGTCCATGTGACACAACAAATGACCCGATGAGAAGCAGCAATAGACCAAAATTTAAAGATATTAAAAACCTCCATCACAGTTTTATAGGAATCTTTAACCTCTCTCTCTGAAATTGTTTTACAGAACATGCGAGGGTTGGACCTCCTCTTCGTGAGAGAAGGGGGCTTTTGTGCTGCATTGAGGGAAAAAGTTGATTTTATGCCGACCATACTGGAGTTGTAAAAAAATCTATGAGTAAATTAAGAAGACGCCTAGAAGAGCATCAACAAGAGAGAGATGCACAAAAAGGGTGGTTTGAGTCTTTGTTCACACAGTCCCCCTGGTTAACTACGCTTTTATCAGCCCTGGCCAGTCCATTAATAATCCTCATTTCATTGCTAATTGTAGGACCCTGTTTGCTCAACCATCTAGTTTCCTTTCTACAAGCTTAAATTGGATAAGTTAAACTTATGGTAATCAGACAACAATATACCTCACTAGAAGACATAAAATGTGAGACCCCGCAATGCTCATTTTTATGATTAAAATTAACCAGAATAAGAAGTGGGGAATGAAAGGTTAATAAAATATGTACTTTTAACTTCTTGTTTTTCTGTATGCTTAACAAAATACTGATGAAATCTTGAAAACTGTTTGCTAATCTTGTTCCCAGAATGTGCTGTCCCCAATTGCCAAACTGTTGAATGTACTCCCTCTCCCATTGGCATGCAAACCACTCACTCGACCTGACCCATCAATAAATTTCCCTCCCTGCTCTCACCACGTAAATTGCATAAGCTCTGCTTAAGCTGTTCTTAGGGCTCTCTTCTCTATTCAAGTGAGCTCTGAGCCCCAGCATGCTGGACCCCCAATAAACCCTTTGCTGTTGCATGAGACAGTCTCTTCGTGGTCTCTTTTCCGACGCTCGCCCGACTTTACATTGGTACAATCATAAGTGTGAACATTCCTATGTGTGTCCAGAATATTACTATAATAAATAATATATGTAGATCAGGTAATAGGAGTTTTTCTTCCACCATTTATGGGAGCAATATTTTGAAGATATATGAATTAGTATTTTGGGTAGAAATAGGTGTACCATTTGTCTATGAATATAGAGATAATGCATGAATAGACAATACTGTGAATTAATAATATTACTGGTTCCAACTTTAAATAATGGATTGAATTGATATCTGAAAATATACAGAAAACCTTATATTGATATACTACATTTAATCCTACCCATTATACATCTGAATGAAATATTAGGGTTATGGATTTTCATGAAGAGTGTTTGAGTTTTGCTTCAAAAGTGATTATGGAAATTGAAAATAATGTGTTTGGAAAGAAGTCTCATGAAAAGACCAGTCCAGAAACCTGGAGGTATGCATGTGTTCTGAAGCAGAAAGTGATTTAAAGTGAAACAAACGCCTATATATTTGCTAACTTGTGGATGATAAATATATACGATGATGTGCAGAAATTGAAGAAATAGTAATGTACCAGTGTTGAATAAAAATGAACGTTAAAATACACATCATGTCCCATAGGAATCTACTTGAATTGATGTTAAACTGCGTCCGTTAATGTAGAAATATTAGAGTTTGTATGCACCATTCACTGAAGTTAGTTTTCAGTACTAGGAAACAAATATGTATTTCAGGTAGATGAGTATTTCTGAGAATAATCTTGTGAAAAGTTGATTATAAATCCACATACATGAACATGAATGAAGTCAGGGAGTGTATAATAAGACTCATACATTTCATATTTTGAAAAATCTGGAGAGTATATATATATATATATATATATATATATATATATATATATATATATATATACAAACACACACACACTCACACAAACTGAGACTATAAAAATAGCAATATATATGCCAATTGAAATTCACCATGAAATATACATCATCCACAGATTCAAAAATATTCATGTTACTGAAGATAGATTTATGTATAATGTTGTTTAACTAGGAAGTTTACCCATACATTGAATTTTCAGTTCCAACAGCATTTAGGAGGAGTAATCTCTTCTCACATTTTGTATCTGCCAAGTCAGCCACCTCACAAGAATGTACGTGTGATACCAGGTAGGATTCTATATGTGCATATAAAAATACATGTGCTGAGTAGGCTACAGAGAGAGGGAGACAGGAATTCACATATTTGTTAACTTTAAAAACACATGGATAACTATTTCAACAGAAAATTGACTAGATTTATAACACATACCCTTTTTTATGCAAAAGGCAAGTCCAACTATACACCATGCCTCCTCTGAACTGCTTGGATTTCTATTCTGTTTGGGTTATTTTTCTCCATCATATTAGGAGTAGTAGTCAGAGTCCAGTAGGTTATGAGTTAGTGTCAGGGATCAGTATTTCAAATGGAAAATAGAATAATGAATCAAATGTGTATGCAAATATATGCTACACAAAAATCTTCCCACTCTCATCCAGAACAAATCCTTGACATTACCTTCGCCTGAAGTAAGTCACAATTAGAATAGAAGAGTTAGAAAATCTGTGAATACATATCTTGAGTGGAAAATGCTCAGAGTTCAGAACCTTGGAGGTGGTAGAGGAGTTTCCAAAAGTAAGGGACATGGTAAACACTCCTCTAACATGGAGGTCTGCTGGCGGAAAGACATCTTGAGAAACTGCCTCTGAGGTTGGGCACTTGAAACATACGTTATTTTCAGGAGCTTTAGCTTCCTTTGTAGTGAGACAATAAAATCTGGGTCTGCATCTATGTGACCTGGAGGATATGGTTTCTTATTTTCCAGTGAACATGAGGCAGCAGTGCTGAATTCACTCTTTGTAGGTAAACAGTGGCCACTGGGGTCTAATTGTCTCCCCATGTGGACTGTGGAGCCATTTGGTCATCCTCCACTTTTCGTGGTGTTTCCTGCTGTTGCACTGGGAGTTTGGTATTTGCTTCACAAAATACAAGAAGTTCAACAGGGACACAGTGCTGGAGGGAGTTCTGTCACGTGTTGTGGGTCAGGGTCTGCAGGAGAATGCAACAACCAGGCTTCTTTCCCACATACTTTGCCCCCTTGTCCATAGCAACATGATTCTGAACATGGCCCTGAATCCTCTCCATATAAAAACATGCTTTTACATATTCGGGTCTCCTGGCTGCACCATGTTAGTCACAAAAAATTTGGAAGCCAATGAGAAATCCACATGGCCATAACACAGATGTATTATCACACAACTGCAGACCACTTCTCTAGGCCCAATACTCTGCAGGCTCTAACTTGCTTGCCCCCATGTCCATAGCAACTTGATTCTGAACATGGCCCTGAAATCTTTCAATATAAAAACATGCTTTTACATATACAGGTCTCCTGGCTGCACCATGGCAGTCACAATGAATTTGGAAGCCAATGGCAGAACCACATGGTCACAACACAGATGTATTATCACAAAACTGCACACCATTTCTCTAGGCCAACAACTCTGCAGGCTATAACTCAATGGCATCTCTGTTCTACACCATTTTCATGAAACCCAGTGAATTAAGGCAGGGTCTGGTACACTCAAGATCAGCAACAGGACATCCAAAGGTTCTCCAGTGCCACCTGGTCATGGGAATTTTAAAAATTTCATGGTATTTATCTGGCCATTTTTCAAGGATGAAGTTGGAGGCACTGTGGGTTTCAATTCATTCAGGAACCATTAAATGTTGAGGAAGTTCATTTCAAAGAAAGCTCTGGAGAACTCTCACAGGCAAGGCTTCCAAAAGAGTGGCCAAAAGGTCACATGAAGCCAGGCGCAGTGAGGTCTCCAATGTGAGGTCCATGTGTGTTTTGACTCAAAACTATCCCTGCCAAGTCTTTCAGAATAAAATCATGTGATATACTGGCTGAGATTCCCAGTACTCTTTGGAAAACCACCCTGGGCCTAGATCTCAGTTTCCAAGGGTGACTTTCATGCGTGGCCTCCTAATATCCCAACACTTTTCATGGCAATACTTCTCTGAGGTCAATTCCAGAATGCAGTCTCTAAGGGGAATCAAACCAGAGTTCAAGCCCAGGTTGACCCAGTCATCTCTTCACACCGCCAATCAAATGAACACAATTAAAAACAAAACACTATCACATGGCCCCATCTTCTTCCTTATAGACACTCATCATAAGCAGTGGTTGGAGCTTTCCATGAGGGGCACATTCCAAAAGAGTGTCCAAAATAAGCTCCCTTGCCCCTCATTTGGCTCAAGTCAGGGTGGGAAGGACACCCTTCCTGTGAACCAGGAGTGATCAAATAGGCCTGTCATTAATACTGCTCCGCTTTTCCAATTTGAGGCCTTCTGACTGTGGGGTTTAGATTCTTTATGTGAACTGGAGTCATGAGAAAAGACAAGCACCTCTGCAGAGATTTGAAGAACTCATTTGACCAAAAGGATCGCTATTCTCACTTGATTGATTTCAGGAACCTACAGAGAAAGGCAATAGAATTCATTCACAATGACTGAAATTTTTTGCGAATTTGGTTTTGGTTTCACACATGGGATCTTTCTTTAGATCCATCAGGTGCTGAGAATCTAAGCCACAGCCTCACACAGGGTAGAGAGCCTGATTCAGACACATCCCTTTCCGAAGCAATTTAGCAAGAGCCACAGGTGATGCCCATTCATTTCCATTTGAAAACTGTTTTCTTCAGGCTTCACAAAGGGGTAGCCTGAGCCCAACATCTTCCTGACATTCAGGGCAACAGAACAATAGGTAAGCAAAAGGCCCAAAGCATGGTATCTCCACTGAGATTTTTCTGGTCACACTCATATCTGAGTTTTCTGAGATACTGGCCATTCCCTTCAGGTATCCAGTACATGGACATGTCAAAGACCTTGGAGTTGGTACATATCTTGGACACAAAACAATGAGACTATTCTGGAGAGTTGCCAGAATTCAGGAAGAAAACAGGGACTTAGGAAGGTAGTAGGTTTTGCCAATCCATAAGGCAAGCTGCAGTCCATTCATAAATTGGGCAGGATGAATGCTGGGAATCTTTTTACTACACAGGACACATCCATTGTTGCATTGTCTTTTCTCATGTCTACAACCACGGACACAGTGGGATACACAGACATAGAAACACTCACCTTGTCAAATGACTTACTAGAAATAGTTCACTGAAAACCAAACAAACCGCCTTTCCTACCTATTCTCAGAACAAGAGACAAAACCACACACCCACACTCACAATGGCACCTCCTTCCCCTAAGTAGGTCTGTGACTATCCGGAGTGTTCTCTGACTGGTGGGCAATACTATGTTCCCCCGAAATGGCCTGTATTCTCTCAGATCTGGTTTCCTTGGCCAACTATGTGAAGTTGTCAGGAAAAAGTGGTGAGCCACTACCTGCTTTCTCAGGAAAGGTCCCTCTTCAGAGCTCTCCTGGCATTTGGCCATCCTCACATCAGTAGGTACCAAGAAAGACTGAATCTGTCCTTGGTAAATCCAAACAAGTGAGCCCACTGGGACTGGGACTGGAACTGCATCTGGGTGCCTGGCTTCTTGGATACCAAGTTCAGAGAGTTCCATCACCAAGGAAATGAGGTATGACACTTTCTTTGGAACTGAATGAGGTCACTGCCTTTGCAACCACTTGGTCCTAACAGTTGCTTCCAAGGGCCCCATGAGATGGAGGCTGCCCCTTCTTCCTCTGACACTTTCACAATTTAGAATGGTATATCAACCATAGGCACACACACAGGCCTGGTTTGGTCCATCTTCTCCACAATAAGAAGAGAGAGGCTGATTAAGACACATCCCTTCATCCTGACCAGGTGGTTTGTCATCAAAGATGACTTTTGCTCTTTCAGGTCCTTCATACCTGTCTACAACTTCTCCAGGTATCATTTCTGCATGGACCTTTGAGGATCTCAGCAGGTGGAAGGTCCCCTACTTTTCTGTATTGTAAGAACAACTTTGTCCCTGCTCTTCTGTAAAATGAGATTGAGGGAACAGTGTATGTTTTGGGTTAATAACAGGTTTGATTTCGATTTGTGTTAGGAATCATTCTTCTGGATGAATAATGGTATTGGGAACCTGGTATATTTACAAGAATGTAGAGGTGAAACATAAGTATGAAAGCACAAATCCAGGTATGATTTTAAACCCATAAGGGCATTGGGCCCTTGATTGGGATACTTAGCTTTGAATTATGTTCTGCACAGATGTCTCAGATAATTTGATACACAATGGCATAGGACCTTGTACCTTGGAAGATTGAAGGTAGAAGAGAACATCCCTTCAAAAAGGGATAGTCGGTAGGATTAGGAAGATAGTCGGTCGTTTTAGGAAGAAGAGTGAGTATATGATTTGGAACAAAAGTTCTTTAGCAATAGGATTTCAGTTAGAGAGTGAATGTATATGTCAGCACATATGAAGAGCCAGTCACGATGATGAAGTGGGGAAAACATGTAGAAAAGAAGATATCAATAAAGATATTACGAAATCAGGGAAAGTATAAAGTGAGTGAGAGGATTAGACATTTTCAACAGGCTTGAGGTTGAATCTTAGAAAGAAACAAATATGAAGTCACCAATAATATTGACATTTGAGAGCATTAGGCACCCTGGACATGGATGTTTTTAGTAATCTATGTTCACATTTCATTTAGGCTTTGCTTGGTTCAATCATAAGTGTAACATTTACATTTTTGTCCAGAATATTATTGTGATAATATGTATATGTAGATCAGGTGACATAAGTATTTCTTCCACCATTTTTGGTAGCAATATACTGAAGACATAAAATTAGTATTGGGCGTACAAAGAGGTGTACCCTATGTCTATGAATATAGAGATAAAGCATGAATAGACCATACTGTGAATAAGTAATATAACTTGTTCCGACTTAATATAATGGGATGAACTGATATCTGAAAAATTACTGGAAATCTTATATGCATATACAATCATTCATTCCAACCAGTTATTCATCTAATGTCAATATTAGTGTTTTGGTTTATCATGAAGAGTGTGTGAGTTTTACTTCAAAAGTGATTATGGAAATCGAAAATAATGTGTTTGGAAAGAAGTCTCATGAAAAGACCAGTCAAGAAACCCTGACAATACATGTGTTGTGAAGTAGGAAGTGATTAAAGTTTAAAGAAATGCCTACAAATTTGTGAACTTGTGGATGAAATACATATCTTATGATGAGCAAAAAGTGAAGAAATAATAATGTACCAGTGTTGAATATAAATGAACATCATATTATATATCATGTCCCATTGGGATCTACTTGCATTGGTGATAGACTGGATCAGTTCCTGTAGAATTATTAACATTTGTATGCACCATTCACTGAAGTTAGTTTTCAGTACTAGGAAACAAATATGTATTTAAGGTGGATGAATATTTCTGAGACTAATATTTTGGAAAGTTTATTATAAATCCACATGCATGAACATGAATGAATTTAGAGAGTGTATATAAGACACATATATTTCATATTTTGAAAAATCTGGAGAGTGTATATATATATATATATATATATATATATATATATATATATACACACATACCCACACACACAAAAAAAAAACCACACACAGACATTTAAAAGTAGCAATATATATGCCAATCAAAATTCATCTTTAAATATATATCATCCACAGATGCAAAAATATTTATTTTACTGAACATGAGTTTATGTATAATGATGTTCTACTAGGAAGTTCCCCTATAGGTGGAATTTTCAGTTCCAACAGCAATTTGGAGGAGTGATCTCTTCTCACAATTTGTATCTGCCAAGTCAGCCATCTCACAAAAATGTACATGTGATACCAGGTAGGATTCTATAAGTGCATATGAAAATACATGTGATGAATAGGCTACAGAGAAAGGGAGACAGGAATTCATATATTTGTTTAATTTAAAAACACATGGTGAACTATTTCAATTAAAAATTGACTAGATTTATAACACCTACCATTTATCATGCAAAAGGTAAGTCCAAGTATGCAGCATGCCTCCTCTGAACTGCTTGTATTTCTATTCTGTTTGGGTATTTTTCTCCATCATATTAGGATTAGTAGTCAGAGGATAGTAGGGTATGGGATAGTGTCAGGGATTCAGTATTTCGAATAGAAAATTGAAAATGAATGCAATGTGTATGCAAATATGTGCTACACAAATATCTTCCCACTCTCATCCAGAGCAATGCCTTGACATTACCTTCGCCCCATGTATGACACAATTAGAGCAGAAGAGTTAGAAAATCTGTGAATACATATCTGCAATGGAAACTGCTCAATTTTCACAAATTTGGAGAAGGTAGAGGAGTTTCCAAAATTAAGGGACAATGTAAACTCTCCACAAACATGGAGCTCTGCTGGCCTAAAGAGTTCTTAAGAAACTGCCTCTGAGGTTGGGCACATGAAATATATGTTGTTGTCAGGAGCTTTAGCTTCCATTGTAGTGAGACCATCCAAGCTGGTCTGCATTTTTGTGACCTTTGTGAGCACATGGTTTCTTGTTTTCCAATGAACATGAGGCAGCCTTGCTAAATTCTCTCTTTGTAGGTAAACTGTGACCAATGGGGGCTAAGTGTCTCCCCGTGTGCACTGTGAACTCATTTGGTCATCCTCCACTTTTCGTGCTGTTTCTTGCTGCTGCACTCGCAATTTGGCATTTGCTTCATGAAACAAGGAGTTCAACTGGGACACAGTGCTGGAGCGAGTTCTGTCCCGTGTGGTGGGTCAGGGTCTGCAGGAAAATGCACCAACCATGCTTCTATCCCACCAGCTTGCCTCCTTGAGCATAGCAACCTGATTCTGAACATTGCCCTGAAACTCCTACATATAACAAGATGCCTTTTGAGAGAAGGGTCTGCTGGCTGCACCATATCAGTCATAATCCATTTGGAAGCCAAAGGCAGATCCACATGGCCAAACCACAGATTTTTTATCACACACCTGCCCACAACTTCTCTAGGTCCACTACTCAGCAGGCTCGAACTTACTTGCATCTCTTTTCTATACCATTTTCATGAAAACCAGTCAATCAAGGCACCTTCTGGTATATTCATAATCAGAAACAGGACATCCAAAGGTTTTCCAGTGCCACCTGCTCATGGGAATTTTAAACATTTCATGGTATTTATCTAACCATTTTTAAAGGATGAAGTTGGAGGCACTGTGGGTTTCAATTCATTCAGGAACCATTAAATGTTGAGGAAACTCATTTTAATGAAAGCTCTCGAGAACTCTCACAGGCAAGGCTTCCAAAAGAGTGGCCAAAAGTTCACATGAAGCCAGGCCCATTGAGGTCTACAATATGAGGTCCATGTTTGTTTTGACTCTCAACTATTGCTGCCAAGTCTTTCAGAATAAAATCATGTGATATCCTGGCTGAGATTCCCAGTGCTCTGTGGAAAGCAACCCTGGGTCAAGACTCATTTTCCAAGGACTCCATGCGTGGTCTCCTAAAATCCCAACACAACTCATTGTAATACTTCTCTAAGATCAGTTCCAGAATGCAGTCTCTAAGGGTAATTACGCCAGAGTTCCAGCCCACGTGGACCAATTCATCTCTTCCAACCGCCACACAAGTGACCACAATTAAAACCAAAACACTCCCACATGGACCTCATCTTCTTCCATATAGACACTCATCATTACCTCTGGCTGGAGGATTCTATGAGGGGCACAGCCCAAGACAATGTCCAAAAGAAGCTTCCTTACCCCTCATATGCCTAAAGGCCCGGACTCCCTTCCTGTGAACCAGGAGTGATCAAATAGGCCTGCCGTTAATACTGCTCCACTTCTGCAATTTGTGGCCTATTGACTGTGGGGTTTAGATTCTTTTTGTAAATGGGAGTCATGAGAAAACCCAAGCACCTATGGGCTAGACTCTGCAGGGCTTTGAAGAACTCATTTGACCCAAAGGATCCCTATTCTCACTTGATGGAGGCAGGAACATTACAGAGGAAGACGAGAGACTCCATCCACAATGACCGCTCTTTTGGCCATTTTGGTTTTGGATGCACACATGGGATCCTTCTTTAGACCCATCAGGTGCTGAGAATCAAAGCCACAGCCTCACACAGGGCCAAGAGGCTGATTCAGACACATCCCATTCTAAAGCAATTAAGCAAAGAGCCCAAGGTGATGCCCATTCATTTTCATTTGAAAACTGTTTTCTTCAGGCTTCAAAAAGGGGTGGCCTGAGTCAAAGAACTTCCTGACATTCAGGGCAACAGACAAATAGGTAAGCAAAAGACCCAAAGCAGGGTTTCTCCATTGAGACTCTCCTGGTCCCAATGATATCTGTGTTTTCTGACATGCTCTCATTCCCTTCAGCTATCCAGTACATAGCCATGTCACAGATCTTGGAGGTGGTTCATATGGTGGACATAAAATCATAAGCCTATTCTGAAGAGTGGCCATAATTCTACGAAGAAAACAGGAACTTTGGAAGATAGTAGGTGTTGCACATCCATAAGGCAATCCACAGTCCATTCATAAATTAGGCAGGATGAATGCTGAGAAGCTTTCTACTAGACATGACAAATCCATTGATGCATTCTCTTTTCTAATGTCTACAACCACAGACACGGTGGGATACACAGACATAGAAACACTTGCCTTGTCAAAGCACTCAGTAGACACAGTCCATTCCAAACCAAACAAACTGCCTTTCCTACCTATTCTCAGAACATGAGACAAAACCACAAACTCACACCCACAACCACAAAGGCACCTCCTTCCTCCAAGTAGGTATGTGACTATCTGGAGAGCCCTCTGACTGGTGGACCATTTTATGTTCCCCCGAAACGGCCTGTCCTGTCTCAGATCAGGTCTCTTTGGCTAACTCTGTGAAATTGGCCGGGACCAGCAGTGAGACACTACCTGCTTTCTCAGGAAAGGCCCCTCTTCAGAGCTCACCTGGCATTTGGCCATACTCACATCAGTATTTACCAAGAAAGACGGACTCTGTCCTCTGTAAATCTAAACAAGTGAGCCCACTGGGACTGGAACTGGGACTGCCTCTGGGTGCCTGGATTCCAAGTTTAGAGTGTTCCTTCAACAAGAAAATTAGATGAGGTCACTTCTTTCTGGAACTGATTGAATTTGCTGCCTTTGCAACCACTTTGTCCTAACAGTTGTTTCCAAGGGTCTCATGAGATGGAGGCTGCCCCTATTTCCTGTTACAATTTCACAAGATAGAAAGTTATATCAACCATAGGCACCTGGGAACAGCTCTCTACATAGGCCTGGTTTGGTCCATCTTCTCTACATTAAGAAGATAGAGGCTGATTCAGACACATCCCTTCGTCATGACCAGGTTGTTTGCAATTGAAGATGACTTTTTCTCTCTCAGGTACTTCATAGTTCCCTATATCTTCTCCAGGGATTATATCTGCATAGACCTTTGAGCTTCTCAGCAGGTGAAAGTCTCCCTACATTTTTGTATTGTAAGACCAACTCAGTCCTGCTCTTTTGTAAAGATAGATTGAGGGAACAGTATATGGTTAGGGTTAATAACAGGTTTGATTGGTGTTAGGAATCATTCTGCTGGATGAATAAGAATATTGGGATCCTGTGGTATTTATAAGAATATAGAGGTGAAATATAAGTATGACAATGGAATTCTAGATAAGATTTGAAGCCCAGAAGTGCACTGGGCACTGGAGTGGGAAACTTAGCTTTGAACAATGTTCTGCACAGATATCTCAGATAAATCGATATATAGTGGCAAAGGACCATGTACCTTGGTTGATTGAATGTGTAAGAAAACATCCAGTCAAAAAGGGATAGTCGGTAGGATTAGGAAGATAGTGTAGGTTTAGATAGAAGAGTGAGAATAGGATTTGGACCAAAAGTACTTTAGCAATAGAGTTTTGGTTAGAGAGTGAATGTAAATGTCAGCACATGTGAAGAGTTGGTCACAGTGATGAACTGGAAAAAATATGTAGGAAAGCATTTATCAATAGAAACATTAGGAAATCAGGCAAAGTATAAAGTGAGTGATAGGATTAGACATTTTCAACAGGTTGAGATTTAATATATAATCTTAGGAAGAAACAAATATGTAGTCACCGACAGGATAGACATTTGAGAGCATTAGGCCACCTGGACATGGATGGTTTTAGTAATCCATGCTCACTTCCTATTTAGGATTTGGTACAATCATAAGTGTGACATTTGCGTTTTGTGTCCAGAATATTACACTGAAAAAATGTATATTTATATCAGGTGACATGAGTATTTCTTCCACCATTTCTGGAAGCAATATGTTGAAGACATATAAATTAGTATTGGGGGTACAAATACGTGCACCCTGTGTCTCTGAATATAGAGAAAATGTATGAATAGACAATAGTGTGAATAAAGAATATAATTGGTTTCAACTTTAAAAAATGGATTGAAGTGGTATCTGAAAATATAAAGAAAATTTTATATTGATAAACATACATTCATTCAAACCAATTATACATCTATTTGTAATATTAGGGTTATGGTTTATCATAAAGGGTGTGAGTTTTGCTTCAAAATTGATTATGAAAATCGAAAATAATGTGTTTGGGTAGAAGTCACATGAAAAGACCAGTCAAGACACCTGGAGGAATACATGTGTTCTGAAGCAGGAATTGATTGAAAGTGAAACAAATGCCCATAAATTTGTGAATTTGTGGATGAAATATATATCCTATGATGTCCATAATACGAATAAATATTAATGTACCAGGGTTTAATAAAAATGAACGTCAAAATGCACAGCTTGTCATATCGGAATCAAGGTGCATTGATGTTAAACTTGGTCAGTTACTGTAGAAATATTAGTTAAATCTGTTTTTCAGGTGGATGAATATTTCTGAGAATAATCTTGTGAAAAGTTGATTATAAATCCAAGTCCATGAACATGAATAAATTTAGCGAGTGTAAATAAGACACATATATTTCATATTTTCAAAAATCTGGAGAGTGTATATATATATATATATATATATATATATATATATATATATATATATATATATATTACACAAAACACACACACAGACATTAAAAAGTAGCAATATATATGCCACTCAAAATTCATCTATAAATATATATCATCCAAAGATGCAAAAATATTTATTTTACTGAACATGAGTTTATGTATAATGTTTTTCTACTAGGAAGCTCCCCTATAGGTGGAATTTTCAGTTCCAACAACGATTTGGAGGAGTGATCTCTTCTCACAATTTGTATCTACCAAGTCAGCCAACTCACAAAAATGTACATGTGATACCAGGTAGGATACTATAAATGCATATAAAAATACATGTGATGAATAGGCTACAGAGAAAGGGACAGGAATTCATATATTTGTTAATTTTAAAAACACATGGAGAACTATTTCAATTGAAAACTGACCAGATTTATAACACCTACCATTTATCATGCAAAAGGCAAGTCCAAATATACAACATGCCTCCTCTGAAATGCTTGTATTTCTATTCTGTTTGCGTTACTTTTCTCCATCATATTAGGATTAGTAGTCAGAGTCTAGTAGGGTATGTGAATATTTCTGAGAATAATCTTGTGAAAAGATGATTATAAATCCACATTCATGAATATGAAAAATTTAGGATGTGTAAAATAATACACATATATTTCATATTTTGAAAAATCTGGAGAGTGTGTATATATATATATATATATATATATATATATATATATATATATATATATACACACACACACAAACATTCACAGACATTAAAAAGTAGCACTATATGCCAATTTAAAATCACCATGAAATATATATCATCCACAGATCCAAATAAATTCATTTTACTGAACATCGATTTATGTATAATGTTGTTCAACTAGGAAGCTCACCCACAGGTTGAATTTTCAGTTCCAACAGCGTTTAGGAGGAGTGATCCCTTTTCACAATTTGTATCTGCCAATTCAGCCTCCACACAAGAACGTACGTGTGGTAACAGTTAGGATTCTAAATGTGCATATAAAAATACAGGTGCTGAATAGGCTTCAGAGAAAGGGAGACAGGAATTCACATATTTCTTAACTTTTAAAATACATGGAGAACTATTTCAAAAAAAATTGACAAGATTTAAAACTCCTACACTATATAATTCAAAAGGCAAGCCCAACTATCCACCATGCCTCCTCTGAACTGCTTGTAGTTCTATTCTTTTGGGGGTATTTTTCTCCAACATATTAGGATTAGTAGTCAGAGTCTAGTAGGGTATGTGTTAATGTCAGTGATTCATTATTTTGAATGGAAAATAGGAAAATGAATCCAATGTGTATGCAAATATGTGCTTCAGAAAAATCTTCCCACTCTCATCCAGAACAATCCCTTGACATTAACTTCGCCCCAAGTAAGAGACAATTAGAGGAAAAGAGATAGAAAATATGTGAATACATATCTGAAATGGAATTTGATCAGGAGTTCACAACCATGGAGGTGGTAGAGGAGTTTTCAAAAGTAAGGGACAGGGTAAGCACTCCACAATCACAGAGCTCTGCTGGCCTAAAGACTTCTTGAGAAACTGCCTCTGAGTTTGGGCACTTGAAATATATGTTGTTTTCAGGAGCTTTTGCTTCCTTCTAGTGAGACGATCAAAGCTGGGTCAGCATCTATGTGACCTGGAGGACATAAATTGTAATATTCCAATGAACATGAGGGAGCAGTGCTGAATTCTCTCTTTGTAGGTATACTATGGCCACTTGGGGCTAAGTGTGTCCCCGCGTGGATTGTATATTCATTTGTTCCTCTTCCACTCTTCATTGTGTTTCTTGCTGCTGCACTGCGACTTTGGTATTTGCTTCACGAAATACATGGAGTTCAACTGGGACACAGTGGTCTAAGTGTCTGCCCGTGTGGACTGTGAAGCCATTTAGTAATCCTCCACTTTTCCTGGTGTTTCTTGCTGCTGCACTGCGAGTTTTGTATTTGCTTCATGAAATACAAGGAGTTCAACTGGGACACAGTGCTGGAGGGAGTTCTATCACATGTGGTGGCTCACACATGAGCATTCATGAAACCGGCCTCTATACCACATAGCTTGCTCCCTTGACCATAGCAACCTGATTCTGTAAATTACCCTAAAACCTCTCCATATAACAAGATGTGTTTACTTATAATGGTCTCCTGGCTGCACCATGTCCGTCTCATGACATTTGGAATCCAAAGGCAGATCCACATGGCCCCATCACAGATGTTTTATCACACACCTGCCTACCGCTGCTCTAGGCCCTCTACTCATCAGGCTCCAAATTACTGGGATCTCGGTTCTACACCATTTTCATTAAACCCAATCAATCAAGGCACTGTCTGGTACACTCATGATCAGAAATAGGACATCCAAAGGTTCTGTATGCCACCTGTTCATGGGAATTTCAAAAATTTAAACTATTTATCTAGCCATTTATCAAGGATGAAGTTGGAGGCACAGTGGATTTCAATTCATGCAGGAACCATTAAATGGTGAGTATGATCATTTCAATGAAAACTCTGGAGAACTCTCACAGGCAAGGCTTCCCAAAGAGTGTCCAAAAGGTCACCTGAAGTCAGGCTCATTGAGGTCTACAATTGAGATCCATGAGTGTTTTGATCTCAACTATGGCTGCCAAGTCTTTCAGAAGAAAATCTTGTGGTATCCTGACTGAGATTCCCAGTGCTCTGTGGAAAGCTACCCTGGGCCTACATCTCAGGTTCCAAGGGCGACTCTCATGCATGGCCTCCTCAAATCCCAACACAACTCATGGCAATACTTCACTAAGCTCAGTTCCAGGACACAGTGTCTAAAAGGAGTCACACCAGAGTTCAGGCCCAGGAGGACCCAGTAATCTCTTCCAGCTACCACACATATGACCACAATTTAAATCAAAACACTCCCACATGGGCCTCATCTTCTTCTACACAGACACGCATCATAACCTCTGGCTGGAAGTTTCCATGAGGGGTGCAGCCCAAGACAGTGTCCAAAATAAGCTCCATTGCCCCTCATTTGCCAAAAGTCAGGGTGGCCTAAACACCCTTCCTTTGAACCAGGAGTGATCAAATAAGCCTGCCTTTAATACTGCTCTGCTTCTCCAATTTGAGGCCTAATGACTGTCAGGTGTAGATTTTCTATGTGATTTGGAGTCATGAGAAAACCCAAGCACCTATGGGCTATCCACTGTAGGGCTTTGAAGAACTCATTTGACCCAAATGATCCCTATTCTCACTTGACGGAAGTCAGGAACTGAAAAGGTCGGACGAACTTCGGAGGAAAAGACCACCAAGAGACTGTCTCATGCCACAGCAAAGGGTTTATTGGGGGTCCAGCATGCTGAGGCTCAGAGCTCACTTCAGAGGAGCAAAGAACAAAGAGCCCCGAGAACAACTTGAGCAGAGTTTATATACATTCTTTAGAGAGGGCAGGGACTTTACATACATCATAGCCTCCTTTAGAAAATCATCATATACCGTGGGAAAATCAAATAATAACTCTAAAACATGATTAGCACATTCATTGGTGGGAACAGGTTGGGCAGCGGGTGATTGGTCAGCCGTGAGAAGGAGTATACATTTAAACTGATTGGTTGAAGCACTGAGATGTATACGTGCAAATCTGCATGGTTTCTGGGAAGGGGTGGTTAAGTAACGAGGTGGTCAGGGAAGATTTCAACACACATCTAATGGGAAGATCCGGGAATTGTCTTAAGTGCCACAGGAATTTCAGGTTCTGAGTGCAGCTTGGAAAATGTACAAAACCTGGTTCTTTACGTTTCAATTTCAATTTCTTTTATTCTTTCATTTCCCACCCCTTTTTCTGACTACTTTTAATCTTAAAAGTAATGAATCAAAATTATTGTGGGGTTTCACATTCTATTCCTACCAGTGCAGCATATTTCTGTCTGATTATCATGAGTTTCACCTGCCTAATCTGAGCCTGGAGAAAGGAAACTATGTGGTTAGGCAAACAAGGTCCCACAGTTAGCAACACCATAAGGATGATCAGGGGTCCAGCTAAGTCTGATATTAGTGTAGTTACCAGGGGTACTCGGTTAACCATGACTCAAAGCACCCTTGTTGAATCTCCCATTCTCTCTGGCGCTCTTCAAGGTATTTTCTTAATTTACTCATGAATTATTTTGCAACTCCAATATGGTCAGCATAAAAACAACATTCTTCTCTAAGTGCAACACAGAGGCCCTCTCCCTCATCAAGAGGAGGTCTAATCCTCACCTGTTCTGTAAAACAACTTCAGAGAGAGAGGTTAAGGATTCCTGCAAAGCTGTGATGGAGGTCTCTAACGTCTTCAAGTCTTGATTTATTGCTGTTTCTAATTGGGCCATTTGTTGTTAACCACGCATCATAGAAGCTGTTCCCATACCCACTCCTGCAGCAGCTCCTATCCCCAATAGGATGGCTAGAGTAAGGGACAATGGTTCCCCTTGATATCGGGTTGTTTGTCCCCCTAGTAGACCTTCAAATGATTAGGCATTATGATAGAGTACCCTGGAGAGTATCTGCACCATTACACAATAATTTACAGGGCTGTCAAAGACCTGGGCTGAAATACAAGGAGTTCTGACTGTGTGGAGTTCAGTACCATAAAGGTTCCTTTAATTAGTTCCCAGGGGGAGGAGTCAGATGTACTCTGGACTGGGGAAGTAGGCAAAGACGGAATCCAGGAAGTATTAGATGGTAGAGGGGTTCTGGTAGATCTAGGCATGGAAGGTTTAGGAGGCTTAATCCCTGGCTTGAGGGGATTGGGTCCTATTGCTGTGGGATTTTCTTTCTTTTTAAGCCAGACGGTGAACCAGAGACCAAATTCATCACCTGGGCCATAAATATAGAATCGCATTCCCCACGTATTTCCCATAGGCCAGGTTTTTCTGAGGTAGCCCCTTCCTTTGGAAGTGAAAGTTATATTGAGGGGGTAACATAGAGTATTCTTTCCAGAGCGAGTTTTTGACACCACTGGGCAAGCAGCACATTTCTTGGGATCAATCCAGGTGTCATTTCATCCTACCGGAATCATACCTTTCTGGGGAGTTTGGGTTCCACCATGCAGCTTTCGTTTGTTCACAACCCCAAGATCTACAATAAAAGTCACTGGGTCCTCCACAGGTTTGGGCCTGTTTTATGACTTTGGAAATCAGGTGGGCACACATAATAGTCAAGACTGGCTAGTTTACACCTGAGCTGGGGGAGATGACATCCACAATTCATGGGTTAAGGTGGTCTATGTTGCCCTAGTTAGGGTTTGAGTGGGATCTGTGTGGGGTCCTCTATGTCAGGGAGATCCCAGTCAGGGAAGCCTATGGCAAGCTGACAAATTTCCGGGTGGAGAGATGGCCACCAAGTCCATAAGGTGGCTGTTTGTAAAATAGATCACACTACTTGCCCATTAGGATTCATTACTTGCCCTTGTTGCTGAGCACGCTGATGGGGATTAGGGCTGCTGGTGGTCATGGGAAGAATCCATAGCCCTACCCACATGACGGACACGCAACTTGAGATGGATACCAGTCTGTAGAAGTTTCCAGCCAGAGTCTGTACAGGGCTCAGGCATGAGATGGGAGGCATTGATCCAGGAAGTGATCCCATCCACTTTCACCACTGTGGGTGTTATAAGCAGCACCTGGTATGGTCCTTTCCAGTGGAGTTCCAGGGATGACACCTGACGCCATCTCACGTAGACGAAGCCTCCCACTTGATATCAATGTGGGGTTCCCTCGTCTCCAGTCTGATAAGCAGAGGCCAAATGTTTCCACAGGTATCGCTGGGTGCTGGGTTTGTTAAAGGGCTTTAAATCTGTCAAGCAAGGGGGTGTGAAAGGAATCATTAAGTCTCATAGTTGGGATTAGGTCCCCTACTGGAGGAAGGGCACCATTGAGAATTTCATAAGAGGTGAGGTTACACAAAGAGGCGGAGGGGGTATTTCTTTCACAAAACAGTGCATAAGGTTGGAGCATAGTCCAATTTTTATGCCAGTATCCAAGCTTAATTTTGTTAAGTACTCTTTGATGGTTCTATTCATCCTTTCTACCTGTCCTGAGCTATAGGGTCTATAAGCACAATGTAACTTCCAATTAATCCCCAGGGTCCTGGCAAATCCCTTACTTTCCTGGGGCATGAATGCCGGTCCGTTAGCGGACCCTATTACCTTAGGCAGGCCGAACCTTGGAAAAATGTCTTCTACGATCTTTTTGACTACCATCTGAGCTGTTTCTTTCTTCATGGGGAAGGCTTCGACCCATCCTGAAAAAGTATCTACAAAGACTAGGAGATATTTAAGTTCATACCTTGCTGGCTTAATTTCAGTAAAGTTCAATTCCCAGAATTGTCCTTGTCTGGTTCCTTGTAAGCGCTTCCCTGCAGGAAGCTTGGATGGGTAAGCATTAACTACTTGGCAGACTTGACAAGCTCTAGTCACCTGCTCAGCTATTTCTTTCCTCTGTGAGTCAGTCAATAATAAGTCCTTTCTCCGGTCCTTTAAGAGTGCCTATATCTTCTCTGAGTCTAAGTGGGTGAGCTGGTGTACGTCTTTGACATAAAGGTGGGCTTTTTGAAATTGTAAACTTGGCTCTGTAGGATCCCAGAGTTCTGTATCTGTCTCCTCAGATGATAAGTTGCCTGAATGTTCCGGTGCGGCCAAGTCTCCTGATTGTTGTTCCCCCTGGTGTGGAAAAAGTTAACACAGTCACTCCATTTAGGGCTGCCAATTAAGCTTCCTCATCTGCCCTTCTTTTTCCAACCGCCAAGGGTTCGTTTCCCTTCTGGTGCCCTGGGCAGTGCACTATAGCTAGTTCCTTAGGGCCCTGCACTGCTGAGAGAAGTTGGAGGATCTCACCTTTGTTCTTTATTTCTTTCCAGGTGGAGGTTAATAACCCCCTTTGATGGTAAATAGCCCCGTGCACATTTGCAGTGGCAAATGCATAGCGGCTATCAGTGTATATGGTGGCCCTTTTGCCTGTTGCTAGTTCCAATACTTTCGTAAGGGCAATCAGTTCTGCTTTTTGGGCTGATGTCAGTTCTGGGAGACCAGAGGAACAGATGACATTAATTTTGCTAACTACTGCTTCTCCAGCCCACCGCTTACCATCTTGGAGGAAGCTGCTGCCATCCATAAACCATACAACTTCAGGGCAAGGCAGTGGCTGATCCTTCAAGTCTCGTCGTATACTGGTTTCCTCTGCCAGTATGTGTTGACACTCATGAGCAACGGGTCTTGATGATTCTTCTGGCAGCAGTGTAGCCGGGTTGAGTGGAGCAGCGGGTCCCAGCGTGATTCTGTCTTTGTCAAGCAAGAGGTTCTGGTAGTGGGTTATTCTAGAGTTTGATAGCCACATCTCTGGAGGCTGACAGATGATGCACTCCAGGGCATGGGGGACTATAATCGTTAGCTTCTGTCCCAACGTTAATTTATCAGCATCTTTTATTAGAAGGGCTGCCGCTGCTATAGCTCTTAAGCAATGGGGCGACCCACTAGCCACTGGGTCCAGTTTATTTGATAAGTATTCTACCGGCCTTTTCCAAGGTCCCAAAGTCTCAGTGAGCACAACCCGTGCTATTCCTTTCTTTTCCTCGATGTAGAGACTGAAGGGTTTTTCTATATCTGGGAGTGCTAAGGCCGGAGCAGATAGCAGCACCTTTTTTCTGACATTATCAAAAGCTTGTTGGTGCTCAGGGGTCCATTGGAAGTGGGCATCCCCCTTTATCAGCGGGTATAAAGGGGCAGCCAGAGACGCGAACCCAGGAATCCATAACCTGCAAAAGCCGGCAGTCCCAAGAAACTCCCTGAGTTGTCTCTTATTAGATGGGGGCAGTATCTGCACAAAGGTTCATTTTGTGGGCTCAGTGAGCCATCCTTTGCCACCCCTAAGAGAATAACCCAGGAAGATTACTTCTTGCTGACAAATTTGGGCCTTTTTGGCAGAAGCCCTATATCCAAGCCGAGCAAGCTTGGAAAATAATGCTTGGGTCCCAGACTCATAGTTCTCTTTGGTGTCGGCTGCCAGTAGCAGACCATCCACATATTGGAGTATGGTGACATCGGGGTGTGCAGTTTTGAAGTCATTGAAGTCCTTGTGGAGGGGTTCATCAAAGAGAGTGGGAGAGTTTTTGAACCCCTGTGGGAGTCTAGTCCAGGTTAGTTGGACAGATGTCCCTTTTTCGGGGTCTATCCACTCAAATGCAAACAGCAACTGAGTGTCCTTATGTACGGGCAAGCAAAAGTGAGCATCTTTTAAGTCTAGCACAGTGTACCATTCCTGCTCCAGATTCAGAGCGCTAAGCAAATTATATGGATTCGGTACAGTGGGGTGAATGTCCTGCACTCTGTTGTTGATCTCTCTTAGGTATTGAAGCGTCCGGTAGTCCCCAGTTCCTGGCTTTCTTACTGGTAGCAGGGGGATATTCTAGGACAAATGACAGGGCCTTAAGACCCCAAGAGCCAGGTATTTCTGAATATGGGCCCTTATCCCATCCTTAGCTTCTTTGATTTGAGGATATTGTTTAACACTGATTGGAGAGATAGAGGCTTTTAATTCTACTACTATTGGAGGTTGTTATATGGCTAGACCTAACCCAGCAGTTTCTGCCCAGGCATTAGGATAATCTTTTATCCATTTCTGGGGTAGTTTGCCTGTTTGATCAGTCCTAGGAGGCGCGAAGTGTTGATGTTCATCTTCTACGGATGTTGTCAAAGCCATGACTATGGGAGTTTTTACTGAAGGCTTTAGAAACTCCACTTGGGGACCATCAGGGTTAAAGGTTATTCTAGCCCAGAGTTTGGTAAGCAGATCCCAGCCCATCAGTGGGGCTGGGCATTCTTGGATTACTTGGAAAGCGTGGTGGACTTTTCCATTTCCTAGGTCCATAGTCCTCTTAGTTGTCCCAGCCCAATATCTACTGCCATTAGTACCTTTAACAGGGGACCATTTATTTGATAGGGGGCCCAGTGGGGTCTTAAAGGTTGATTATACTGCTCCTGTATCCACTTCAAAGTTCACTGGGGTCCCCTCCACTTTAAATGTTACCCTGAGCTCGGAGAGGGGATCCGAGCCCCGACTTTCCTAGTCCTCTTCTAGAGTCAGCACGGCGGACTGGCATCTCTGCTTCTTTCGGGGGCACTCTTTGGCCTAGTGTCCTGTTTTCTTTACAGTAGGCACACTGATCTGAGGCCAGGGGCAGCCATTGGCGGGGGCCCAGGTATCCCTTTCTGACTCCCTGCTTTTTAACTTCTGGCATATTTGGTGCTCTGACCAGAACCTTAGTCAATGCTTTAGTCTGCCTTTTGCTCCTTTCATCCTCCTTTTGTTCCCTTTCCGTCTCTCTCCTCTGTTCCCTTTCCTCCTCAGTTTCTCTCTTATAATATACTTTCTCAGCATCTCTTACTAAATCTCTCAAGGTCTTATCTTGTAATACATCTAGACGTTGTAACTTTCTCTTAATATCTAGGGCAGCCTGCTCGATAAAGGCCATTGCAACAGATGCTTGTTCATCCTCTGCCTGAGGATCAAAAGGAGTATATTTCCTATATGCTTCCATAATTCTCTCCAGAAACATAGAGGGAGACTCATTAGGCCCTTGGATAATCTCTCTTACCTTGGCCAAATTAGTCGGCCCTCTGGCGGCCACTCGGAGACCCGCTATTAGAGTCTGGCGATAAGTGGACAGATGCTACCTACATTTAAAGGTGTTTGGGTGCCAGTTGGATCAGTTCATTGGCCCGTAGGGACGGAGAGGAAGCATCATAGGGGCTTCCGAGTTTTCTATTATCCGTCACCGTCGGGTTCCTTTAGGTGGCCCAGCTTCCTCCAGGGGAGGAGGGGTTGCTGCTGCTGCAGAGAAGTCCCCTGGAGTGCTTGGGTCTGGCCCAATTGCCTCTAGCGGCGGAGAGGCTGAGTCAGCGGCGAGAATATCATCTGGAACGTGTTGGGGGTTGGAGAGCGAGGGTAGAGGATAAGGAGTGGGAGGAGTGTCCAGTCTTGTGACTCAGGGAGAATGGAAGGAAGAGGGGGAGGAGTGGAAGGTTTGAATGATAGGATGCTGGGCGAAGGGGTATATGGCTGTTGATCTGGGTGGCCACGTGGCCCCAGCTGAAAGACAATATCTCTGACTTTTCGGATTAGAGGGAAGTAGAAGGATCCTTCTGGGGGGCCACCTGACTCTGAGAATAGGCCATTCTGAAGCACAGAGAATCTGCCAGGTACGGCATTTTACTGAAAAAGAAAGATTCTGGGCCCTTGAGCGGACATCAGTCCAATGATCAAGTGTCAGGGACAGAGAAGTGGAAGTGCTTTGTCCCATAATGAGAGTTACTCAAACAGGGACAGTGAAGACACAAACGCAACACAGACAAAGACAAACAGTAAACGTTTAACATGAGTCCAAGACAAAGATTAGAACTGAGTAACTGCCAAAACCTGATGGGTTAGACAATAAAGACAGCCGGAAAACTCAACATGAGTTCAGAACAATGACCAAAACTGAGTAGCCGGCAAAACCTGATGGGCTGGCGAACCGAATCCTGAAGCAAAATATAAACGAGTTGAAGAAATTAGTATTCCTTGATTTCTCTAGTCCTCTGGAGTGTCCCCCAGGAACGTGGCCTGTAGCTCTGTGACACATCTGTCAGCCACCATCAGAGAGAGCTAATGCTCTTCACTGACAGCCACTTTGCCAATCCATAACCTGAAACCCAAAACCAGAAAGAGGTGCCTTACTTACCCCGAGAGGAGTCCATTGGGGTCTTTTGTCCGCCGCTGCCGGATATCTCACCTGTGGCCTCCAGATGAATAGGTGGGGCGAACGTCAGAGAAAAAGACCACCAAGAGGCTTTCTCATGCAACAGCAAAGGTTTTATTGGGGGTCCAGCATGCTGGGGCTCAGAGCTCACTTTAGAGGAGCAAAGAACAAAGAGCCCTGAGAACAACTTGAGCAGAGTTTATATCCATTCCTTAGAGAGGGCAGGGACTTTACATACATGATAGCCTCCTTTAGCAATTCATCATATACCATGGCAAAATCAAATAACAACTCTAAAGCATGATTAGCACTTTCATTTGCGGGAACAATTCGGGCAGGGTGTGATTGGTCAGCCCTAAGAAGGGGTATACATTTAAACTGATTGGTTGAATACCTGAGATGTATACTTGCTGAGCTGCAGGGATTCTGGGAAAGGGTTGTTAAGTAACTAGGTAGTCAGGGAAGATTTCAACACACATCTAATGGGCAGATCCGGGAATTGTCTAAACTGCCACAGGAAAGTGCAGCTTGGAAAGTTTACAAACCTGGTTCTTTACATTTCAATTTCAATTTCAATTTCTTTTATTCTTTCAGAACCTTACAGAGAAAGGCAAGAGGCTTAATCCACAATGACTGCTCTTTTGGCCATTTTGGTTTTGGATGCACACATGGGATCTTTCTTTCGATCCATCTGGTGCTGATAATCTAAGTCACAGCCTCACACAGGGCCAAGAGGCTAATTAAGACACAACCAATTTCAAAGCAATTACTACTCTGAGGTCAGTTACAGAACTCAGTCTCTGAGGAGAATCACACCAGTGTTCAAGGCTAGGTGCACCCAGTCATCTTTTCCAACCACCACATAAATGACCACAATTAAAACCAAAACAATTCCACATGGCCCTCATCTTCTTCCATAGAGTCACTCATCATAACCTCTGGCTGGAGGATTCCTTGAATGGCGCAGCTCAAGAGAGTGTCCAAAATAAGCTTCCTTGCCCCTCATTTGCCTAAACTCAGGGTGGCCTGGACACCCTTCCTGTGAACTAGGATTGATCACATACGTCTGCCGCTAATACTGCTCTACTTCTCCAATTAGAGGCCTACTGACTGTCAGGTATAAATTCCTTATGTGATTTGGATTCATGATTAAACCCAAGCACCTCTGAAGAGCTTGGAAGAACTCATTTGACCCAAAAAATCCCTATACTCCCTTGAAGAAGGTCAGGAACCTAACAGAGGAAGGCAAGAGACATCATCCACAATGACTTATGTTTTTGCCATTTTGGTTTTGGATGCACACATTGGATGTTTCTTTAGATCCATCAGGCGCTGAAAATCTAAGCCATAGCCTCTCACAGGGCCAAGAGGCTGATTCAGACACATGGCTTTCCAAAGCAATTAAGCAAAGAGCCACAGGTGATGCCCATTCATTTCCATTTGAAAACTGTTTCCTTCAGGCTTCAACAAGGGGTGGCCTGAGGCAAAGACCTTCCTGACATTCAGGGCAAAAGATCAATAGGTTAGCAAAAGGCCCAAAACAGGGTTTCTCCACTGAGGCTTTTCTGGTCACACTGATATCTGAGTTATCTGAGATGCTCCAATTCCCTCCAGCTATCCAGAACATAGCCATGTCGCAGAGTTTGGAGGTGGTACATATTTTGGACACAAAACCATGAACCTATTCTGGAGAGTGGCCAAAATTCAGGAAGAAAACAGAAACTTAGTAAGATAGTAGGTGTTGCCCATCGATAAGGCAACCTGCAGTCCATTACTAAAATGGACAGGATGAATGCTGGGAAGCTTTCTACTAGACAGGACACATCCATTGATGCATTCTCTTTTCTAATGTCTACAACCATGGACACAGTGGGAGACACAGACACAGAAACACTTGCCTTGTCAAAGTTCTTTCTAGAAATAGTCCACTCCAAACCAAACACACTGCCTTTCCTACCTATTCTCAGAACATGAGACAAAACCACAAACTCACACACACACTCAAAAAGGCACCTCCTTCCCCCAAGTAAGTCTGTGACTATCCAGAGTGTCCTTTGACTGGTGGGCCATTTTATGTTCCCCCGAAAAGGCCTGTCTTGTCTTAGATCTGGTCTCCTTGTCAAACACTGTGAAGTTGTCAGGAGCCTGTTCTGACCACTACATGCTTTCTCAGGGAAGGCCCGTCTTCAGAACTCTCCTCGCATTTGGCCATCCTCACATCAGTAGGTACCAAAAAAGACAGACTCTGTCCTTGGTAAATCCAAACATGTGAGCCCACTGGGACTGAGACTGGGACTGGCTCTGTGTGCCTGGCTTCCTGGATCCCAAATTCAGAGAGTTCCATCACCAAGGAAGTGAGGTAGGTCACTTATTTCAAGAATTTAATGAGTTCACTGCCTTGGCAACCACTTTGTTATAACAATTGCTTCCAAGGGTCCCATGAGATGGAGGATACCCTACTTCCTCTGACACTTTCACTAGTTAGAATGGTATATCAACCATATGGAACCAGAAACAGCTCTCCACATTGTCCTGGTTTGGTCCATATTCTCTCCATTAAAAATAGAGAGGCTGATTCAGACACAACCCTTCATCCTGACAAGGTTGTTTGCCATGGAAGATGACTTTTGCTCTCTCAGGTCCTACATAGCTGCCTAATACTTCTCCAGGGATCATTTCTGCTTGGACCATTGAGTTTCTAAGCAGGTGGAAGATCCCCTACATTCCTGTATTGTAAGACAAACTCTGTCCCTGCTCTTCTGTAAAGGTAGATTGAGGGAAGAGTGTATGGTTAGGGTTAATAACAGGTTCGATTTTGGTGAGGAGTCATTCTGTTGGATGAATAATGGTATTGGGAACCTGCGATATTTACAAGAATATATAGGTAAAATATAAGTATGGAAACAGAAATCTAGGTATGATTTGAAGCCCAGAAAGACATTGGGACCTTCATTGGGATACTTAGCTTTGAATTATGTTCTGCACAGATGTCTCAGATAAATCGATATACAATGTTATAGGACCTTGTACCTTGGATGATTGAATGTCGAAGAGAACATCCAGGATAAAAGGGATAGTTGGTAGTATTAGGAAGACAGTTTGTACGTTTAAAAAGAAGAGTGAGTATAAGTTTTGGACCAAAAATTCTTTAGCAATAGGGTTTCGGGTAGAGAGTGAATATGAATGTCAGAACGTGTGAAGAATCAGTCACAATGATGAACTGGGGAAAATATGTAGGAAAGCAGATATCCATAGAGACATTAGGAAATCATGCAAAGTGTAAAGTGAGTGATTGGATTAGACATTTTCAATATGATTGAGTTTCAATATATAATCTTAGGAAAAAACAAATATGTAGTCCCCAAAAAGATTGACAAGTGGGAGCATTAGGCAGCCTGGACATGGATGTTTTTAGTAATCCATGTTCATTTTCCATTTAGACTTTGGTACAATCATAAGTGTGATGTTTGCATTTTCTGACCAGAATATTACTGTGATAAAATGTATATGTGGATCAGGTAACATGAGTATTTCTTCCACCATTTCTTGGAGCCATATTTTGAAGATGTATAAATTAGTATTGTGGGTAAAAATAGATGTACCCTGTGTCTATGAATATAGAGATAATGCATGAATAGAGCGTAGTGTGAATAAATAATATTACTTGTTCCAACTTTAAATAATGGATAAAATTGATATCTAAAAATATTCAGGAAATCTTATATTGATATACATACATTCATTTCAACCAGTAATACATCTAATGGTAATATTAGGGTTGTGGTTTATCCTGAAGTGTGTGTGAGTTTTGCTTCAAACTGATTATGGAAATCAAATATAATATTTTTGGAAAGAAGTCTCATGAAAAGACCAGTCAAGAAACATGGAAGAATACTTGTGTTCTGAAGCAGGAAGTGATTGACATTGAAACAAATGTCTAAAAATTTGTGAACTTGTGGATAAAATATATATCCTACGATGTGCATAAACTGCAGAAATAGTAATGTACCATTGTTGAATAAAAATGAACGTCAAATTATATGTCATGTCCCATAGGAGTCTACTTGCGTTGATATTAAACTGGGTCAGTTACTCTAGAAATATTAGCATTTGTGTGCAGCTTTCACTGAAGTCAGTTTTCAGTACTAGGAAACAAATATATATTTCAAGTTGATGAATAATTCTGAGAATAATCTTGTGAAAAATCGATTATAAATCTAAATACATCAACATGAATAAATTTAGGGAGTATATATAAGACACATATATTTCATATTTTGAAAAATCTGGAGAGTATGTATATATATATATATATATATATATATATATATATATATATATACACAAAACATACACACAGACTATAAAAAGTAGCAATACATATGCTAATCGAAATTCATCATTAAATATATATAATTCACATATGCAAAAATAATTATTTTACTGAACATGGATTTTTGTATAATGTTTTTCTATTAGGAAGCTCACACATAGGTTGAATTTTCAGTTTCAACAGCGTTTAGGAGGAGGGATCTCTTCTCACAATTTGTATCTTCCAAGTCAGACAAAACAAAAAAATTAACCTGTGATACCAGGTAGGATTCTATATGTGCATATAAATATACATGTGCTGAATAGTCTATAGAGAAAGGGAGACAGGAATTCACATATTAGTTAATTTTAAAAACACATGGAGAATTATTTTAACCAAAAATTGACTAGATTTATAACACCTACCCTTTATCATGTAAAAGGCAAGTCCAAATATACACCATGCCTCCACTGAACTGCATGTATTTCTATTTTGTTTTGGTTATTTTTCCTCCATCATATTAGGATTAGTAGTCAGAGTCTAGTAGGGTATGGGTTAGTGTCATGGTTTCAGTATTTTGATTGGAAAATAAGAAAATGAATCCAATGTGTATGCAAATATGTGCCACACAAAAATATTCCCACTCTCATCCAGAACAATGAATTGCCATTACCTTCACCCCAAATAAGACACAATTAGAGGAGAAGAGTTAGAAAATCTGTGAATACATATATGGAATGGAACATAATCAGGAGTTCACAACCTTGGAGGTGGTAGAGGAGTTTCCAAAAGTTAGGGTCAGGGTAAACACTCCACAAACATGGAGCTCTGCTGGCCTAAAAACTTCTTGAGAAACTGTCTCTGAGTTCGGGCACTTGAAATATATGTTGTTGTCAGGAGCTTTAGCTTCATTTGTAGTGAGACCATCAAAGATGGGTCTGCATCTATGTGACCTGGAGAACATGGTTTCTTTTTTTTTAAATGAACATAAGGGAGCAGTGCTGAATTCTCTCTTTGTAGGTAAACTGTGGCCACTCGGGTCTAAGTGTCTCCCCATGTGGACTGTGAAGCCATTTGGTCATCCTCTATTTTTTGTGGTGTTTCTTGCTGCTGCACTGGGAGTATGGTATTTACTTAACGAAATACAATGAGTTCAACTGGGACAAAATGCTAGAGTGAGTTCTGTCATGTGTGGTGGGTCAGGTTCTCCAGGAGAATGCACCAACAAGTCTTCTATCCAACATAGCTTGTCCCCTTGACCATAGCAACCTGTTTCTTAAAATTGACGTTAAACCTCTCCATATAACGAGATGCCTTTACATATAAGGGTCTGCTGGCTACACTATTTCAGTCACAAGCCGTTTGGAAGCCAATGGAAGATCCACATGACCCCACCACAGATATTTTATCACACATCTGCACACCACTGCTCTAGGCCCACTACTCAGCAGGCTCCAACTTACTGGCATCTCTGTTCTACACCATTTTCATAAAACCAAGTCAATTAAGCCACTGTCTGGTACACTCATGATCAGAAACAGGACATCCAAAGATTCTCCAGTGCCACCTGGTCATAGGAATTTCAAATATATCATGGTATTTATCTGAGATTAGGAAGATAGACGGTAGGATTAAAAAGAAGGGTGAGTAAAGGATTTGGACATTAAGTTCTGCTTCTCCAATTTGACGCGTATTGTCATGCATGGGCGACTCTCATGCCTGGCCTCCGAAAATCCCAACACAATTCATAGCAATACATCTCTAAGGTCATTTCCAAAACTCCGTTTCTAAGGGGAATCACACCAGAGTTCAAGCCCAGGTGGACCCATTCATCTCTTCCAACCGCCACACAAGTGACCACAATTAAAAACAAAACACTCCCACATGGCCCTCATTTTCTTCCATGTAGACACTCATCATAATCCCTTGCTAGAGGTTTCCATGAGGGACACAGTCCAAGACAGTGTCCAAAATAAGCTCCCTTCCCCCTCATTTGCCTAAAGTCAGGGTGGCCTGGGCACCCTTCCTGTCAACCAGGAGTGATCAAATAGGACTGCCATTAATGCTGCTCTGCTTCTCGAATTTGAGGCCTACTGACTGTGGGGTTTAGATACTTTATGTGAATTGGAGTCATGAGAAAACCCAAGAATCTCTGGGCTTCCCTCTGCAGGGCTTTGAGGAACCCATTTGAGTGAGTCTAGGAGTTGGACCAAAAGTTCTTTAGCAATAAGGTTTTGGTGAGAGAGTAAATGTAAATGTCAGCACATTTGAAGGGTCATTCCCAATGATGAACTGGAGAAAAGGTATTTGAAAGCAGATATCAATGGAGACATTAGGAAATCAGGCAAAGTACAAAGTGAGTGGTAGGATAAGACATTATTAACAGGGTTGAGTTTGAATATATAATCTTAGGAAGAAACAGATATGTAGTCACCAATAGGAATAATATTTGAGAGCATTAGGGAACCAGGACATGGATGTTGTTAGTAATACATGCTCACATTCAATTTAGGCTTTGGTACAGTCATAAGTGTGACCCTTGCATTTTGTGTCAGGAATATTACTGTGATGAAATGTATATGTATATCAGGTGACTAGAGTATTTTTTCCACCATTTCTGAAAGCAATATTTTAAAGACTTATAAATTAGTATTGGGGATACAAATACATAGACCCTGGGTCTATGAATATAGAGATGATGCCTTAATAGACCATACTGTGAATAAATAATATAACAGGTTCCACTTTTAATATTGGATTGAATTGATATCTGAAAATACATAAGAAATTTTATGTTGATATACAATCATTCATTCCAAACAGTTATACATCTAATGGTAATAATAGAGTTATGGTTTATCATGATGGGTGTGTGAGTTTGCCACAAAAGTGATTATGGAAATCGAAAACAATGTGTTCAGAAAGAAGTCTCATGAAAAAACCAGTCAAGAAAGCTGGAGGAATACATGTGTTCTGAAGCAGGAAGTGATTGAAAGTGAAACAAATGCCTATAAATTTGCTAAATTGTGGAAGAAATATATATCGTATGATGTGCATAAAATGAAGAAAACTAATATACCAGTGTTGAATAAAAATGAACGTCAAAATAGACATCATGGAACATAGGAATCTACTTGCACCGATGTTAAACTGGGTAAGTTACTGTAGAAATATTAGCATTTGTATATACCATTCACTGAATTTAGTTTTCAGTACTAGGAAACAGATATGTAGTTCAGGTGGATGAATATTTCTGAGAATAATCTTGTGAAAAGTTGATTAGAAATCCAAATATATGAACATTAATGAATTTAGGAGTGTATAATAAGACACATATATTTTACATTTTGAAAAATCTGGAGAATATATATATATATATATATATATATATATATATATATATATATATATATACACACACACACACAAAACCCACACAGAGCAATTAAAAAGTAGCAATATATATGCCAATCAATATTCATCGTGAAATTTATATGATCCACATATCCAAAAATATTTATTTTACTGAACATGGATTTATATATAATGTTGTTCACCTAGGAAGCTCCCCCATAGGTTGAATTTTCTGTTCCACAATTTGTATCTGTCAAGTTGGCCACCTCACAAGTATGTACGTGTGATACCAGGTAGGATTCAATATGTGCATATTCAAATACATGTGCTTAATAGGCTACAGAGAAAGGGAGACAGGAATTCACATATTTGTTAACTTTAAAACCACACGGAGAATTACTTCAATTAAAAATTGACTAGATTTATAACTCCAAACCTATGTATTGCAAAAGGCAAGCCCAACTATACACCACCCCTCCTCTGAACTGCTTGTATTTCTATTCTGTTTGAGTTATTTTTCTCCATCACATTAGGATTAGTAGTCAGAGTCTAGCAAGCTATGGGTTAGTGTCAGGGAATCAGTATTTCGAATGGAAAATTGGAAAATGAACACAATGTGTATGCAAATATGTGCTACACAAAAATCTTCTTATTCTCTTCCAGAAAAATTTATTGTAATTAACTCCGCCCCAAGTAATACAGAATTAGAGAAGAAGAGTTAGAAAATCTGTGAATACATATCTGGAATGGAATATGCTCAGGAGTTCACAACCTTGGAGGTGTTAGAGGAGTTTCCCAAAGTAAGGGACACAGTAAACATTTCTCAAATGTGGAGCTCTGGTGCCCTAAAGACTTCTTGGGAAACTGCCTATGTGGTTGGGCACTTGAAATATATATTGTTTTCAGGAGCTTTTGATTTCTTTCTAGTGAGACCATCAAAGCTGGGTCTGCATCTATGTGACCTGGAGGACATGGATTCTTATTTTCCAATGTACATGAGGTAGCAGTGCGGAATTCTCTCTTTGTAGGTAAACTGTGGCCATTGTGGGCTAAGTGTCTCCCTGGGGGACTGTGAAGCCATTTGGTCATCCTCCAATTTTCATGGTGTTTCTTGCTGCTGCACTGGGACTTTGGTATTTGCTTCACGATATACAAGGAGTTCAAATGGGACACAGTGGTGGAGGAAGTTCTGTCTTGTGCGGTGGGTCAGGGTTCTCAGGAGAATGCACCAAGCAGGCTTCTATCCCTCATAGCTTGCCCCCTTGTCCATAGAAACCTGGTTCTGAACATTGCCCTGAAACCTCTCCATATAACAATATGCCATTTCATTGAACATTCTGCTGGCTGCACCATGTCAGTCACAAGCAATTTGGAAGCTAATGGCAGATTGACATGGCCTCACAAAGATGTTTTATCATACACCTTCCCACCTCTGCTCTAGGCCCACCACTCAGTAGGCTCCAACTTACTGGTATCTCTGTTCTACACCATTTTTATGAATCCCAGTCAATCAAGGCACTGCCTGATAGATTCATGAATGATGTAGGACATCCAAATGTTCCCAGTGCGACCAGGTCATGGGAAATTCAAAAATTTCATGGTATTTATCTAGGCATTTTTCAAGGATGAAGTTGGAGGCACTGTGGGTTTTAATTCATTCGGGAACCATTAAATGGTGAGGATGCTCATTTCAATGAACGCTATCGAGAACTCTCACAGGCAAGACTTTCCAAAGAGTGGCCAAAAGGTCACATGAAGCCAGGCTCATTGAGGTCTACAATGTGAGGTCCATGTTTGTTTTGATTCTCAACTATGGCTGACATGCCTTTAAGAATAAAATCATGTGATATCCTGGCTGAGATTCCCAGTGCTCTGTGGAAAGGTACCCTGGGCCTATATCTCAGTTTCCATGGGCGACTCTCATGCGTGTCCTCCTAAAATCCCAACACAAGTCATGGCAATACTTCTCTGAGGTCAGTTTCAGAACTCACTCTCTAAGGGGAATCACGCCACTGTTCAAGCCCAGGTGGACCCAGTCACCTCTTCCAACCGCCACACAAATGAAAACAATTGAAACCAAAAAAAATCCCACATGGCCCTCATTTTATTTCATATAGACACTGAACATAACCTCTTGCTAGAGGTTTCCATGAGGAGCACAGTACAAGACAGTATCCAAAATAAGCTCCCTTGCCCCTCGTTTGCCTAAAGTTTGAGTGGCCTGGACACCCTTCCTGTGAAACAGGAGTGATCCAATAGGCCTGCATTTAATACTGCTCCACTTCTCCAATTTGAGGCCTACTGACTGTGGGATTTAGATTATTTATGTGTATTGGAGTCATGATAAAACCCAAGCACCAATGGGCTAGCCTCTGCAGGGCTTTAAAGAACTCATTAGACCCAAAGGATCCTTATTCTCACTTGATGGAGGTCAGGAAACTTACAGAGAAAGACAAGAGAATTCACCCACAATGACTGCTCTTTTGGCCATTTTGGTGTTGGATGCATACATGGGATCTTTCTTTACATCCATCAGGTGCTGACAATCTAAGCCACAGCCTCACACTGGGCCAAGAGCCTGATTCAGACACATCCCTTTCCAAAGCAATTAAGCAAAGAGACACAGGTGATGCCCATTCATTTCCATTTGAAAACGGTTTTCTTCAGGCTTCACAAACGGGTTGGCCTGAGGCAAAGTCCTTCCTGACTCAGGGGAAAAGAACAATTGTTAAGCAAAAGGCCCAACCACGGTTTCTCCACTGAGATGTTAGTAGTCACACTGATATCTGAGTTTTCTGAGATGCTCGCCATTCCCTTCAGCTATCCAGTATATGGCCATGTGACAGAGCTTAGTGGTGGTACATATCTTGGACACAAAACCATGAGCCTATTCTGGAGAGTGGCCAGAATTCAGGAAGAAAACTGGAACTTAGGAAGATAGCAGGTGTTACCCATTGATTATGCAAGCCCTGGTCCATTCATTAATTGGGCAGGATGAATGCTCGGAAGCTTTCTAATAGACAGGACACATCCATTGATGCATTCTTTTTTTCTAATGTCTACAACCACGGACACAGTGAGATACACAGACATAGAAACACACGCCCTGTGAAACGACTTAGTAGAAACATTTCACTCCAAACCTCAAAACCGTCTTTCCTACCTATTCTCAGAACATGAGACAAAACCACAAACCCACACCAACACCCAAAAAGGCACCTGCTTCCCTCAAGTAGGTCTGTGACTATCCAGAGTGTCCTCTGACTTCTGGACCATACTATGTTCTCCCAAAATGGCCTGTCCTTTATCAGATCTGGTCTCCTTGGTCAACTCTGTGAAGTTGTCAGGAGCTAGTGGTGAGCCACTACCTGCTTTCTCAGGAATGGCCCCTCTTCAGAGCTTTTCTGGTATTTGGCCATTCTCACATCAGTAGGTACCAAGAAAGATTGACTCTGTCCTTGGTAAATCCAAACAAGTGAGCCCACAGGGACTGTGACTGAGACTGGCTTGGATGCCTGGCTTCCTGGATCCCATGTTCAGAGAGTTCCATCACCACGGAAGTGAGGTGAGGTCACTTCCTTCAGGAACTGAATGAGTTCACTGGCTTGGCAACCACTTTGTCCTAACAGTTGCTTCCAAGGGTCACATGAGATGGTGGCTGCCCCAACTTCCTGTGACACTTTCACAAGTTAGATTGGTATATCAACCATAGGAACCTGGGAACAGCTCTCCACAGAGGCCTGGTTTGTTCCATCTTCTCTACATTAGGACGAGAGAGGCTGATTTGGACACAACCCTTCATCCTGGCCAGGTTGTTTGTCATGTAAGATGACTTTTACTCTCCCAGGTCCTTCATAGCTGCCTACATCTTCTCCAGAGGACATTTCTGCATGGACCTTTGAGGTTCTCAGCAGGTGGAAGATCTACTACATTCCTGTATTGTAAGACTAACTCTGTCCCTCCTCTCTGTAATGTTAGATTGAGGGGAAAGTGTACGGTTAGTGTTAATAACATTTTCGATTTGGTTAGGAATCATTCTGCTGGATGAATAATGGTATTGGGAACCTGTGATATGTATGAGAATATATAGGTGAAATACATGTATGAAAACAGAAATCTAGGTAAGTTTTGAAGCCCAGAAGAGAATTGGGCCCTTGATTGGGATACTTAGCTTTGAATTAGGTTCTGCACAGATGTGTCAGATTAATCAATATTCAATGGCCTAGGACCTTGTACCTTGGATGATTGAATGTAGAAGAGAACATCCAGTCAAAAAGGGATAGTCGGTAGTTAAAGGTTAATAAAATAGGTACTTGTCACTTCCTGTTTCTCTGTATGCTTAACAAAACACTTTTGAAATCTTGAGAACTCTTTGCTAATCTTGTTCCCAGAATGTGCTCTCCCCAACTGCCAAACTGCAGAATGTACTCCCTCACCCGTGTGCACGCACACTGCCCACTCACCCGGACCCATCAATAAACTTTCCTCCCTGCCCTCTCCAAGAAAATTATATAAACTCTGCTTAAGGTGTTCTCAGGGCTCTCATCTCTTTTCAATTGAGCTCTGAGCCCCAGCATGCTGGACCCCCAATAAACCCTTTGCTGTTGCATGTGACAATCTCTTTGTGGTCTCTTCCTCCAAGGCTTGCCCGACCTTTTCATATGGAGGTTCCACTGAAATCCAGCAGCGGCGAATGTGAGACCCCATGTGTCGTGGCTTTCACTATTTGTGTATCTTTCATTATGGGACAGAGCACTTCAATGCCTCTGTCCCTGACCATTGATCACTGGCCCAAAGTCCACATAAGGGCTCAGAATCTTTTTTATTTAGTAAAACACTGGACCTGGAAGACGCTCTGTGCCTCAGAATGACCCACCTTTCGAGTCGGATAGCCTCTAGAAGGATCTTTCTACTTCCCACTAATTTAAAAAGTTAGAGATATTGTCTTTTAGCCAGGGCCACATAGCCATCTGGATCATTCCGCCATATATCTTAACTTTGCAGGACCTCTGCAAATCTCCTCCTCCATGGGTGAAGCCTTTCCTTACCGCTGCCCCTGCTCCTACTCCTTCTCCCATGATCTCTCAAACCCTCTGCTCTTCTTCCTTCTCCACCCTCTGTTCTCCCTGAGTCACAAGATTTGACTCTACTGGATTCTCCTCCCCCTCCTTATCCCCTGCCCTCTTCCCCCAATCCCCAACACCCTCTAAGTGATTCCCCTGCTGCTGACTCAGCCTCTCTGCAATTGGAGGAGCACAGCACCCTCCAGATAGCTCCCCAGTGGCACACACAGCCCTTCCTTCCCTTGAGGAAGCTGGCCCGGCTATAGGAACTCGCCAGCAGTGAATAGTTGAAAACACTGGAACTCCCATGATGCTCCCCCTCCATCCCTATGGGCCAAAGATTGACGACGGCCATGGGGGAAAAAATGCAAGCCTATCAGTTTTGGCCATTCTCCTCTTCAGACGTACATAATTGGAAATATAACAATCCCCCTTTTTCTGAGCACCCCACCTGGCCCACAGGTCTGGTTGAGTCATTGATGTTTTCACACTAGCCTACTTGAGATGACTGCCAACAACTCATAGGGACTGTCTTCATGACAGGGGATCAAAATAGAATACTCCTGGAAGCTGGAAAAAAATATCCTCTGACCAGATGCGTGACTGACACAACTTCCCAAGATAATCAAAGCCAGCTTTCCTTTGAACCAACCCAACTGTGGCCCCCAAATCTTTGAAGGTAGGGAGCATCTGTTCACTTATCACCGGGCTCTAATAGTGGGTTTCCGTGCGGCCGCTAGGCGACCAACTAATTAGGCCAAGGTAAGAGAGATTATTCAAGGGCCTGAAGAACCTCTCTCTATGTTTCTAGAGAGAATTATGGAGGCATATAGAAGATACACTCCTTTCAATCCTCAGGCAGAGGATCAAAAGTCATCTGTCACAATGGCCTTTATTGGGCAAGCTGCCCCGGATATTAAAAGAAAGTTAAAATGCTTAGATGGATTACAAGATATGACTTTGAGAGATTTAGTCAGAGAAGCTGAGAAGGTATACTTTAAGAGAGAAACTGAGGAAGAGAAGGGAACAAAGGGAGGATAAAAGAAACAAAAGACAGACTAAGGCGCTGACTAAGGTCCTGGTCACAACAACAAATAGGCCAGAAATTAAGAAACAGGGAGACAGGAAGGGATACCTGGGCCCACGCCAGAGGCCACTCCTTGCCTCAGATCACTGTGCCTACTGTAAAAAAAAGGACACTGGGCCAAAGAGTTCCCTAGAAAGAGACAGCCACTCCTGCCAGCCATTCTGACTCTTGAGGATGACTCCAAAAGTCGGGGCTAACATCCCCTCCCGGAGCTCAGGGTAACTTTTGAAGTGTAGGGGACCCCAGTAAACTTTGAAGTGGATACAGGGGCAATATACTCAGCCCTCAAGGCCCCATTGGGCCATCTATCAAATAAAAGGTCTCTAGTTCAAGGGGCAAATCGCAGTAAGTATCGGGCTTGGACAACTAAGAGGACCATAGACCTGGGAAAAGGAAAATCCATCAATCCTTCCTAGTAATCACAGAATGCCTGGCCCCATTGATGGGCAGAGATCTGCTCACCAAGCTCTGGGCCAAAATAACTTTTAACCCTGAAGGCAACCAAGTGGGATTTCTAAATCCTTCAGTAGAAACTCCTATAGTCATGGCTCTAACTATGTCAGTAGAAAATGTACATCAACTCACTCAACTTTGTTCAAAGAAACTGCAGGCATTCCTGAAGGATCAAGAACAGAGTTTTCCACTGACCAAATCACAGCAAAAGGACTGAATGGGTAACAAAAGCCTGTCGGGTCCATCAATTGGTTTATGCTTACCCTTCCAAGCTTCCTGGAGGAAAGCACCTAGGAGGAAAAAGACCAGGACAATTCTGGGAAGTGAACTTTACTGAAATTAAGCATGCAAGGTATGGACTTAAATATCTCCTAGTCTTTGTAGATACATTTTCAGGATGGATTAAAGCCTTCCCCACCAAAAAAAAGAAAGAAAGAAAGAAAGAAAGAAAGAAAGAAAGAAAGAAAGAAAGAAAGAAAGAAAGAAAGAAAAAGAAAGAAAGAAAGAAACAGCACAAATGGTGGTCAAGAAGATCCTGGAAGATTTTTTTCCAAGATACGACCTGCCTAAGGTAACAGAGTCTGATAATGGACCTGCATTCATGACCCAGGTACGTTAGGGGTTAGCCAGTACCCTGGGGATTACATTGTGCTTATAGACCACAGAGTGCAGGACAGGTAGAATGAATGAATAGAACCATTAAAGAGACCTTAATGAAATTAAGCTTAGAGACCGACATAAAAGATTGGACAATGCTTCTGCCTTATGCAATGTTTCATGCAAGAAATTCTCTCTCTGTTTCTTTGTGTAACCTCACCCACTATGAAATTCCCTATGGGGCCCCTATTCCAGTAAGGGACCTAACCCCAACTCTAAGACCTAACGATCCCTTCCACACCACCATGCTTGACAGACTTACAGCTGTTGAAAGAACTCAGCGATACCTGTGAAAACAGCTGGCCACTGCCTACCAACCTGGAGATGAGGGGACTCCACATCAATATCAAGTAGGAGACTTTGTCTATGTAAGACAACATCAGGTGTCATCCCTGGAACCCCACTGGAAAGGACCATACCAGGTTCTACTTATAACACCTACAGTGGTAAAGGTAGACAGAATCACTTCCTGGATCCTGGCCTCTCATCTCAAGCCTGCACCCTGTCCAGACTCTGCCTGGAAACTGGAAGAGAGTGGTAACCCTTTCAAATTGTGTATTCGCCAGGTGGATGAAGCTATAGAGTCTCTCCTTGACCACCAGTAGTTCTAACCCTCATCAGCCCTTTCAGCAGCGATGGCTGATCACAAATCCTACTGGAGAAGAAGTATAATCTATCTCACATATAGCCCACTTTGGGACCTGGTGGCCATTTCTCCACCCAGACATTTGTTAGCTGGCTATAGGTCTTTCCTATTAGGATATCCCTGATGAAGAGGATACCACTAAAATTCCATTAAATACCTTTTGTACCATAAATAATGGAAACAAACATTATGGATGTCGGGACAGGTAAGCCAGGTGCAGGTTGGCTAGCCTAGATTACTATGTTTGCCCGGCAGACAATCAAAGCCACAAACAGCAACAGCTGTGTGGAGGAAAAGCCAATTTCTTCTGTAAGTCATGGGGATGTGAGCATACAGGGGCTTCCTGATGGAACCCGAACTCCTCATCAAATTCTGTACACAGCATTGGCCATATGACCAATTAGATAACCAAAACCCATGGCCCCCAGAGGGATCTCTAGATCCTCAAATACTGTGTGACCTTTTTAACTTCTGCAAGTGCTCAAAAGGGTAAAAGGAGATTCCCCTATGTGGAGGCCTTTTCCCTCCTTCGCTCACATCCTGAACTATGCTTCTCCAATAGATCCTCACCCTCAGCCTTCATCTCCAGACTATCTGCTGTCACTCCAAACTCAGCAACCTGATTTCTTCCCTTCAATTACTAGATCAAAAACCCAAACCAACACCGGTTCTCAGACCATTGCCCCCTGGCTGAGAAGCAGGTACTGAGGTACCCCTCCACCGACTCACTCCTCTCTTCTCTTGTCACTGCCCGCACTGGGTCCCACCAGGTCCTCTTTCCAGCTAACCCATAGCTCAAACCAGCTGAGGAGAGCCCTCAGACCCTTATCCAAATGTAATGAAAATGGCCTTTAAAGTTGCTCTTTCATCACTGAAAACAGGTTACTAAAAATTTAAAGTCCCTCACAGGCTTTGTGGATACTCACTCCCTTCTTCCCCTCTGCTCTACCTGTTCTACTGCTCAAGTTTTGTTGCTAGGAATATCCCAAACCCCTTTCCCATTATTCTTTTACATCTCTCCTTTCTCATTCTCAGATCCATGAAGCTGCTCTAAGCCCCGACTTCTCTGTCTCCCCCCTCTGTACCAGGCCCACAGAAAAGTTTTCACTGACCTTCTCCAGGAGTCTTCACCATGGCTGACTTTAGGACTTTCAGCAAAAAAGTCCCTATAAACGATTTCAGTGTAGATAACCTTCCTCATTTAATGTTGCCCTGTTCCACTTGGCCACTGGCTAAAAATAATCAGCACTCCTAAGCTAGACACCCCCTTACTAGTTTTTCACAAAATATGTGAACAATTCCTCTGGCCTTGAACTGGGGCTTCACAGAGATGGCAACATTTCTAAGATAAAGAAGTTACCATCTGGGCTCCATGGTAACAGCTGGCAGGGGGGAAAAAAAAAGGGAAGTAAAAGCTCTCCCCCACCCAGTTGTCCTTGAAAAGTTAACTTGCCCAGAACAGAGGAAAAAAAAAACAGAAACAAAAACAGCTTTTTGTGAACTTCTGCAGAGTGTGATCTTCTTAGCCACTTCTCTTACATGTTGGGTACAAAATTCTGAAACTACCTAAACTTGGAATTCAGAAGATTAATTGATTACAACCGAAGCAATGCCCTCTGAATCTGGGTGCAACCAAATAGGACTGTTTCACTGTCTTTGGTGCTATCTTAGGTGCCTTGCCTTGTCCGTCCCTACAACAGTATAATTCTATATACTAAAACATTGTTGATGTTTTCATGAAATGAAAAACGGATGTGATTAATTGTGTAATGGTGCATATGTTACCCAGAATGCTCTATCATGACGGAGGTTCATTTGAAGATCGAATAGGTGGGACATACAACCCGGTTTCACTGGGAACATATGTCCCTCACTTTAGCCATCCTATAAAGAATAGGAGTTGCCACAAGGGTGGGCACAGGAACCACTGCTCTGGTCCATGGGACACAACAAATGACCCAGTTAGAAGCAGAAATAGACCAAAACTTAAATATATTAGAAACCTCCATAACAGCTTTGCAGGAATCTTTAACCTCTCTCTCTGAAGTTCTTGTACAGAACAGTTGAGGGTTGGACCTCCTCTTCATGAGTGAAAGGGACCTTTGTGCTGCATTGAGGGAGGAATGTTGTGTGAAGTTGTCAGAAGCCAGTGGTGAGCTACTACCTGCTTTATCAGGAAAGGCCCCTCTTCTTAGCTTTCCTGTCTTTTCGCCATCCTCACATCAGTAGGTACCAAGAAAGACAGACTCTGTCCTTGGTAAATCCAAAAAAAGTGAGACCACTGGGACTGGGACTGGGACTGGTTGTGCTTGCCTGGCTTTCTGAATCCCACGTTTAGAGAGTTCCATCACCCAGGACGTTATGTGAGGTAACCTCAATCAGGAAGTGAATGAAGTCACTGCCTTGGCAACCACTTTGTCCTAAGAGTTGCTTCCAAGGGTCCCATGAGATGGAGGGTGCCCCTACTTCCTGTGACATTTTCACACGTTGGAATGGTATATCAACCATAGGCACCCGAGAACAGCTCTCCACACAGGCCTGGTTTGGTCAATCTTCTCTACATTAAGATGAAAGAGGCTGATAAAGACACATCCCTTCATTCTGACCAGGTTGTTTACCATGGAAGTTGAGTTTTCCTCCCTCAGGTCCTTCATAGCTGCCTACAACTTCTCCAGGGTATCATTTCTGCATGGTCCTTTGAGGATCTCAGCAGGTTGAAGATCCCCTACATTCCTGTAGTGTAAGACCAACTTTTTCCCTGCTATTCTGTAAAGTTACATTGAGGGAACAGTGTATGGTTAGGGTAATAACAGGTTTTATTTGGGATAGGAATCATTCTGCTGGATGAATAATGGTATTGGGAACCTGTGATATTTACAAGAATATATAGGTGAAATATAAGTATAAAAACAGAAATCTAGGTAAGATTTGAAGCCCAGAAGAGCATTGGGCCCTTGATTGGGATACTTAGCTTTTAAATATCTTCTAAACAGATGTCTCAGATAAATCGATATACAATGGCATAGGACCTTGAAAATTGGATGATTGAATGTAGAAGAAAACATCCACTCATATAGGCATAGTTGGTAGGATTAGGAAGACAGTCAGTAGGTTTAGGAAGAAAAGTGAGTATAGGATTTGGACAAAAAGTTCTTTAGCAATAGGGTTTGCGGTAGAGAGTGAATGTAAATGTCACCACATGTGAAGAATCAGACACAATGATGAACTGGGGAAAATATATGGGGAAGCAGATATCAATGGAGATATTAAGAAATCAGGCAAAGTATAAATTGAGTGATAGGATTAGACATTTTCAACAGGGTAGAGGTTGAGTATAAAATCTTAGAAAGAATCAAATATTTAGTCACCAATAGGATTGACATTTGAGAGAATTAGGCAATCTGGACATGGATATTGTTAGTAATCCATGCACACTTTCCATTTAGGCTTTGGCACAGTCATAAGTGTGAACTTTGCATTTTGTTTCCAGAATATTACTGTGATAAAGTGCATATGTAGATCAGGTGACATCAGTATTTCTTCCACCATTTCTGTGGGCAATATTTTGAAGGTGTATAAATTAGTATACGGTGTACAAATAGGTGTTCCCTGTGTCTAGGAATATAGATAAAATGAATGAATAGACCATACTGTGAATAAATAATATTACTGGTTCCAACTTTAAATATTGGATTGAATTGATATTTACAAATTTACAGGAAATCTTATATTGAGATACATACATTCATTACAACCATTTATACATCTAATGGTAATATTAGGTTTATGGTTTATCATGAAGAGTGTGTGAGTTTTGCTTTAAAAGTGATTATTGAAATCTAAAATAAAATGAAGTATCATGAAAAGACCAGTCAAAAAACATAGAGGAATACTTGTGTACTGAAGCAAGAAGTGATTAAAAGTGAAACAAAAGCCTATCAATTTGCAAAATTGTGAATGAAATATATATCCTATGATGTGCATAAACTGAAGAAATAGTCATGTAACAGTGTTGAATAAAAATGAAGGTCAAAATACACATCATGTCCCATAGGAATCTACTTGCATTGATGTTAAAGTGGGTCAGTTACTGTAGAAAAATTAGGACTTCTATGCACCATTCACTGAATTTTGATTTCAGTACTAGGATACAATATGTATTTAAGGTGGATGAATATTTCTGAAAATAACTTTGTGAACATTTGGTTATAAATCCACATTCATGAACATGAATGCATTTAGGGATTGTATAATAAGACACATATATTTTACATTCTGAAAAATCTGGAGAGTGTGTGTGTGTGTATATATATATATATATATATATATATATATATATATATATATATATATAAAGAGAGAGAGAGAGAGAGAGAGAGAGAGAGAGAGAGGCATTAAAAGGTAGCAATATATATGCCAATCGAAATTCATCATGAAATATATAACATCCACAGATCCAAAACTATTCATTTTACTGAACATGGATTTATGTATTATATTGTTCAACTAGGAAGCTCACCCATAGTTTTAATTTTCAATTCCAACAACGTTTAGGAGGAGTGACCTCTTCTAAAAATTTGTATCTGCCAAGTCAGCCATCTAACAAAAATGTACATGTGATACCAGGTAGGATTCTATATGTACATTCAAAAATACATGTGCTGAATAGCCTACAGATAAAGGGAGATAGGAATTCACATATTTGTTAACTATAAAACACATGGAGAACTATTTCAATTTAAAATTGACTAGATTTATAACACCTACCCTTTATCATTCAAAAGGTAAATCCAACTATACACCATGCCTCTCTAAACTGCTTGCATTTCTATTCTGTTTGGGTTCTTTTTCTCCATCACTTTAGGATTGCTGCAATCTGGCTGGGCACAATTCAGGAGCCACTTGTCAAAAGAAACTAAAATTACTTTTAGAACCACACATGACTAAAAATTAGCTCCTCGGGAAAAACCCTCAGAGCCCAACTGCCACTACTGGCTTCCCACAAGCTCTCAACCTCCACACTCCTTCTCTTGAGGTCGATTGGCTGGGTCGTGTGGGCAGAGCCCAAAAAGTCCCACAATGAGCAGCTCCGTTGTCTGAAAGGGTGGGGAAACAGCCCAATGGCATTACCACAGAGGAGCCAATCAGCTAGATATTGCTGGGGCTGCTGTGAGCCAATCATCAGCTTGCAGTCTGAAAGGGTGGGGAAACTGCTCAATGAGCATCTCCAATGAGCATCACCGCAGAGGAGCCAATTAGCTTGATGTTGCTGGGGCCGCTGTTAGCCAATCATCAGCCGGCAGTCTGAAAGTTTGTTTGGCCCCTTGGGCTGTGCCTCTCAACACCTCCCCCTCTCTGTTTAAACAACAAGCATGTGGCTTAGGGACCATGCCTGCCTTAGGTTGTCCAATAGTACATATGGTGCTTACCCATTATCGAATGAGCTGACCTCAAGTTATCAGCCTCCAGTCTTAGATTGGTACCATTGCAATTGGATCTTACCCGTCACTAGCTACAGGTCCAGTATACAGTCACACCTGTGGAGAGGTCTTTGTACCAGCAGGGGGTGAGGTTCTTTGTCTCACCTCTGTTGGCCCCCAAATTTTAGCTGAACGACCATGACAGCAGAAGGGAGGAAGATACACCAAGCCAATTGACGGCTCCTTTTGGAAAAATTGTACCACCGATGACATCATCAGCAAAAATACCCCAACACTACCACAAGTCAATTCACCAACATATTGTTCACAATGCATGCAGGTGAGTTCACAATGCATACAGGTGATACATAGTCGAGGCAAGTTCTGCAAGCAGTTCAGTGATGGCTATTGCAGAAGCTGTAGATTGGTTTTATCTTTGTCTTTACAGGCACTGGGATGAAGATAGGAATTTTGGCAATAATGGCCAAAGAAAAATTATGTAACATTCCAGAAGGTACTAAAAGAAAACAATTTTCTTAACAATTTACATTGTCTTGAAGAGAATTATTAAATATAATGAAAAGAAAAGGTGAAAGTAAACAAACTGATCTGTTAACCTCCTTTTTTGTACACATTTTAAAACAATCCTCAACAGGTGTTTACCCAATTTAAATTAAAACATTTACATCAAGTGTATAAAAATATATTTGGATCCATTTTTTCATGAGCGCTCATCATATATGATATATGGACATACGTACATTCAAACATATAACAAAAAACACAAGTGTGCACACGTAATATAATACATACAACACATAACATAAGAGTAAAGGCCTTATAACATTTTACAGGTGAAATCTCCATTGCAATGTCTAAAAACTCTATAGTCCAAAAATAGAACTGATCAGCAAAACATTAACCTAGGTTTGTATGAGCTCAAAAAACAAAATAGAACTTCATGACATGGGAAAGGGTAATAATAAAATAGATATTGAAAAAAGCATCCTGGATTTGTCACAGATGTAAGAATAGCCAAACTGGAGTTCTGGATATCAGCTGTTATGGATTTGAGCCAAATCATATTCTTTTAATCTGTAGAAATCGCTTTAGTTAGTCTCTCTGGAATCCAAATCGGCTGCTGTTCTCCCTGTGGAAACACACAAACAGACCTCCAACTCCAGACAATTACTGGGTCAGGACATTTCCATTGTCCTGTTAGAATATCCTTCCAAAGTACCTTGGGCTTATGTACATTTTTTGGACACATATGCCTTTCCACAGGAATAAGCCCTGATGAATTCAAATTTCCAAAGTTTAGAGTAAAAAGGGTTATTTTAAGTTTATCTTTGGGGAATATATACCCCTTCAGAATTCCTTTTTTTTTTGTTTAATTAGTACGTTTTAATAGTTTGATGAGCTCATTTAACTATGCCTTGTCCCTGCGGATTGTATGGGATTCCTGTTATATGAGTAATGCAAAATGATGAGCAAAATTCTTTAAAAGAGGTAAAAGTATAACCAGGGGCAACATCTGTTTTTAACTGTTTTGGAATGCCCACAGTGGCAAAATTTTGTAAGCAATGAGCTATAACATCTTTAGTTTTTTTTCTCCGGCATGAAGGGAGTCCATCAAAAATTCAGAAGAAGTATCAACTGTAACATGCAAATATTTTAATTTTCCAAATTCTGGCAAGTTTGTGACGTCCATCTGCCAAATATGGTTAGGTATCAATCCTCTAGGATTGACTCCAAGATTAACTTGTGGTAAAATGGTCACACAATTTTGACATTGTTTTATTATTTGTCTAGCTTGTTCCTTAGTTATTTTAAAGCGCTTATGTATAGTATTAGCATTGACATGGAATTTTTTATGAAAATTTGTAGCTTCTTCTACTGTAGAGAAAATATGTATGTCATGCGTAGTTTTATCTGCTAAATCATTACCCAACTAAGGGCTCCAGGCAATCCTGTATATGTCCTGATATGCCCTATAAAGGACGGATCTTTTCTGTCCCAGATTAGACTTTGTATAGTGGAAAGAAAAGAGAAAACAGGAGAGGAAGGGGAAATTTGTTTCTTCCTAAGATTATATATTCAAACTCAACCCTGTTGAAAATGCATAATCATATCACTCACTTTATACTTTGCCTGATTTCATAATGTCTCTAAAGATATGTGGTTTCCTGCATATTTTCACCAGTTCACCATTGTGACTGACCCTTCACATGAACTTATGTTCACTTTCACTCTCTAACCACAACCCTAATGCTCCAGAACTTTTGTTCCAAATCCTATACTCACTCTTCTTCCTAAACCAACTCTGTACCTAATTCTACCTACTATCCGTTTTTGACTGGATGTTCTCTTCAACATTCAATCATCCAAGCTACAAGGTCCGATGCCATTGTATATCTATTTATCTGAGACATCTGTACACAATGTAAATCAAAGTTAAGTATCCCAATCAAGGGCCCAATGCCCTTCTGAGCTTCAAAATTACCTAGATTTCGATTTTAATCGAAATTTTAGGGACAGAGTTGGTCTTACAATACAGGAATGTAGGGGATCTTCCACCTGCTGAGAACCTCCAAAGTCCATGCAGAAATGAATCCTGGAGAAGATATAGTCAGCTATGAAGGATCTGCGAGAGCAAAAGTCATCTTCCATGGCAATCACCCTGGTCAGGATGAAGGGATGTGTCTGAATCAGCCTCTCTCTTCTTAATGTAGAGGAGATTGACCAAACCAGGCCTGTGTGGATAGCTATTCCCGGGTTCCTAAGGTTGACATACCATTCTAATTTGTGAAAGTTTCAAAGGAAGTAGGGGAAGCCTCCATCTAATGGGACACTTGGAAGCAACTATTAGGACAAAATGATTTACAAGGCAGTGAATTTATTCAGTTCCTGAAGGGAGTGACCTCACCTCACTTTCTTGGTGATGGATCTCTCTGAACTTGGGATACTGGAAACCAGGCACATAGAGCCAGTCCCAGTCCCAGTCCCAATGGGCTCACTTGTTTGGATTTACCAAGGACAGAGTCAGTCTTTCTTTGTACCTACTGATGTTAGGATGGCAAAAGCAAGGAGAGCTCTGAAGAAGGGCCTTTCCTGAGAAAGCAGGTAGTGGCTAAACACTAGCTTCTGACAACTTAACAGAGTTGGTCAAGGAGAACAGACCTGAGACAGGACAGGACTTTTCAGGGGAAAATTGTATGGCCCACCAGTCAGAGGACACTCCGTAGAGTCACAGACCTACTTGGGGGAAGGAGGTGCCAATATGGGTGTGGTTTTGGGTTTATGATTTTGTCTCATGTTCTGAGAATAGGTAGGAAAGGTGGTTTGTTTTTTGGGGTTGAACTGTTTCTAGTAAGACGTTTGACAAGGCGAGTGTTTCTATGTCTGTGTATCCCACTATGTCCGTGGTTGTAGACATTAGAAAAGAGAATGCATCAATGGATTTGTCCTGTCTTGTAGAAAGCTTCCCAGCATTCATCCTGCCCAATTAATGAATGGATTGCAGCTTTCCTTAAGGATGGGCAACACCAACGATCTTAGTAATTTTCAATTTTCTTTCTGAATTCTCGCCAATCTCCAGAATAGGCTCATGGTTTTGTGTCCAAGATATGTACCACCTCCAAGCTCTGTGACATGGCCATGTACTGGATAGATGAAGGGAATGGCGAGCATCTCAGAAAATGCAGATATCAGTGTGACCAGTAAACTCTCAGTGGAGAAACCCTTCTTTGAGCCTTTTGCTTACATAATGTTCTGTTGCCTTGAATGTCAAGAAGTTCTTTGTTTCGGACCACCCCTTTGTGAAGCCTGAAGAAAACAGTTTTCAGATCTAAATGAATGGGCATAACCTGTGGCTCTTTGCTTACTTGCTTTGGAAATGGATGTGTCTGAATCCAACTCTATGCCCTGTGTGAGGCTGTGTCTTAGATTCTCTGCAACTGATAGATCTAAAGAAAGATCCCATGTGTGCATCCAAAACCAAAATGGCCAAAAGAGCAGTCATTGTGGGTGAAGTTTCTCTCCGTCCTCTGTTAGGTTCTTGACGTCCATCAAGTGAGAATTGGAATCCTTTGGGTCAAATGAGTTTTTCAAAGCACTGCAGATGTGGTTGGGTTTTCTTATGACTGAAATTCACATAAAGAATCTACACCTGACAGTCAGTAGGCCTCAAATTGCAGAAGAAGATCAGTATTAATGGCAGGTGTATTTGATCAATCCTGGTTCACTGGAAGGGTTTCCAGGCCACCCTGACTTTAGGCAAATTAGCGGCAAGGGAGCATGTTTTGGACACTGTCTTGGGCTATGCCCCTCATGGAAACGTCCAGCCAGAGGTTATGATGAGTGTCTATATGGAAGAAGATGAGGGCCATTGGGGAGTGTTTTGGTTTTAATTGTGGTCATTTGTGTGGCATTTGGAAGAGATGACTGGGTCCACCTGGGCTTGAACTCTGGTGTGATTCCCCTTAGAGACTGAGTTCTGGAACTGAGCTCAGAGAAGTATTGCCATTAATTGTGTTGGGATTTTATGAGACCATGCATAAGAGTCGCCCTTTAAACTGAGATCTAGCATTGAAGTGCTCTGTCCCATAATGAAAGATCCACAAACAGTGAAAGCAACGACACATGAAACAGACAAGACAAGACAATAAAGACAGGCAATGGACGTCCAACACTGAGATCAGGACTGAGTAGCCGGCAATAACCAATGGGCTGGCAATACCGAATCCAAAACAAAATATCACTGAGTCGAGGAATCTATTATAACTAAATTTCCCAAGTCCTCTGGGGCGTCCTCCAGGAACGTGGCCTGTGGCTCTGTGACACGTCTGTCAGCCACTGTCGGAGAGAGCTCACACTCTTCATCAATAGCCATTTTTCCAAGTCCTAACCTGAAACCTGAAACCAGGAATAGGAGACTTACTTACCCCAAGAGTAGCCCGTTGGGGTCTCTCATCCGCCGCTGCCAGATATCAGTGGAAACTTCATGTGTAAAGGTCGGGCGTGCATTGGAGGAAGAGACCACCAAGAAACTGACTCATGAAACAGCAAAGGGTTTATTGGAGTTCCAGCATGCTGGGGCTCAGAGCTCACTTGAATACAGCAGAGAGCCCTGAGAAGAGCTTGAGCAGAGCTTATATACTTTCCTTGCCGAGGGCAAGGAGGGAAGTTTATTGATGGGTCAGTGGGAGTGGGCAGTTTGCATGCAACCAGGTGAGAGAGTAAATTCTGCAGTTTGAAAACTGGGGACAGCACATTCTGGGAACAAGATTAGCAAACAGTTCTCAAGATTTCAACAGTGTTTTGTTAAGCATAGAGAAAAACAGGAAGTGACAAGTACCTATTTAATTAACCATTCAATAACAACTATACCTTTTTAAATGGATGTTCTCATCTACATTCAATCTTCCAAGGTACAGGGTCCTATGACATTGTATATCAATTTACCTGAGACATCTGTGCAGAACGTAATTCAACGCTAAGTATCCCAATTAAGGGCCCAATGCCATTCTGGGATTCAAATCTTACTTAGATTTCTGTTTTCCTACATATATTTCAACTATATATTCTTATACATATCGCAGCTTCTCAATAGAATTATTCATAAACAGAATGATTCCTAACCCAAATCAAACATGTTATTAACCCTAACCCTACAGTGTTCCCTCAATCTAACTTTAAAGAAGAGCACGGACAGAGTTGGTCTTATCATACAGGAATGTAGGGGATCTTTCACCTGCTGAGAACCTCAAAGGTCCATGGAGAAATAAGCCATGGAGAAGATGTAGGCAGCTATGAAGGACCTGAGAGAGCAAAAGTCATCTTCCATGGCAAACAACCTGGTCAGGATGAAGGGATGTCTCTGAATCTGCCACTCACACCCTGTGAACTGCGCCACTTCACAGGTGAATAACGAGTTAGAACGACAAAAAATTATCTTGTTAGGATCTTACAGAAAAATGGGTGTGCACCGAAACCTAGAAGAATGATTTCCACCAATGAGGTGCGGTAATTGAGTCTCAAACACGAGCCAAATGTGCGACCGGAGATCCGGGCTGACAAATCTGTGTGGCCTGCCCCGTGGCTAGAGACAGCAGGGCACCACCTAGAAGCGACCAGCCGGCAGGGAGAAACGTTGCTGCAGATTCTGTGGAATCCTGCTGGCTGACCTCCAACTGAGCCCCGGGCTGAGTTTGGGATTTCAAACGGGGAAGGAAGTGCTACAATTCTATCCCCCCACAATAAAAACTCCACCAAGGAAACCAACGGTCACCATCTTGGAGAGCAGAAGTAACCACCGCCACTCTCCAACAGATTGCAACAATAAAACAGGTTTGTGTTACTCAGCTCATCTCCCATACAGCAGGGAATTCACATAAAATCTCTCTTAGGCTTTCCATTGGAGAGATTATCAGAGAGAGCCTGCATAAAGATGTTGGGAAAACTACAGGCACCTGACCTTCAACTTCCCCTCCCATCAGCGGCGAAAACGAAACCTGTCTAGCCAGAGCTGGGAGAGGGGCAAGAGGAAAAAATCAAAACAATAGAGTGCCGGGGTTCCCCATAGACACCATCCACACCCAAGAAACGGCAGGCCCAGAGGACAGTATGAGCTGCCGAGAGGCATCACTCAGGGGAAATCTGGTCTAGCACGAGAAACCAGGACTAGCAGGAGATAACAGGGGACTAGAGGCCAGGCCCGCGTGACTGGGCGGCTGGAGAACGCCCGCCCACTGGTCACAAACAGCCCGCTGCTGGTGCGACTGGGTGGCTGGTGCCCGCCTGCCTACCAGCGACCAATCGCCCGCTGGCTGCACGTGCAACTGGGTGGCTAGAGATCTCCCGCCCACCAGTGACAGCCCACCCGCTGACTGTGTGACTGGACAGCTGGAGACCGCCCGCCCGCCGGCGACCGGGAGTTGAAAACAAACAGAGACAGATCAGTCCCAGCCCACTCCCATTTGAACACCCTGGCAAGGAGCCTGGGGCCCGCCATAGCAGACAGGTGACATCACTGGAGCTCGGCCATCGCAATTCCTTCCAAGCAGAATTCACTTTAGCAGGCATAGTCTACCAACACAAAGGAGAGACAACAGATATATTAAACCAAAACAAATCTATAGAATAGAGCAGAAAAACAGCAATCAAATAGAGATGGAAAACAACGTGAACATCATGAAAAAACAAAGGAAAAAAATGTGTACAAACAATGCAGGACAACTTAATTCTACAGGAGGACCTAGAATCATCAGAAACAGGGATAGGGAAAAAAACTCAAGGCTTACCTAACTCAGATGGAAAGGGATATTAGAGAATACATGAATCAGCAAGTCCTAGCAATAAAAGTATATTTTGAAAATGAATTAAACAAATTCAAATGGCAAAGAACAAGCTTTACCAGGAGATAGAGATCTTAAAAAAAATCAAACAGTAATCCTAGAAATGCAGGAAACGATTAATTAAAACTCAAACAAGAATATTACAAATAGACTAGATCAAATAGAAGTCAGAACATCAGATAATGACGACAACGTTTATCAACTTGAAAAGAATATAGTCAACACAGAAAAGATGCTTAAGTCCCAAGAGCAGTCTATTCAAAAGATATGGGATATCATAAAAAAAACAAATTTCACAGTCATCAGAATAGAAGAAGCCATAGAGATTCAAACCGAAAGAATGGACAACATATTAAATGAAATAATTCTAGAAAACTTCCCAGAGATGAAAGATGGAATGGATTGCCAAATCCTTGAAGCCTACAGGACCCCAAACATTCAAAACCATAATAGACCAACTCCAAGACATATAATTATGAAGATAGCCAAAATACAGAACAAGGAGAGAATATTAAAAGCTACGAGAGAAAGGAGGCGGATTACATTCAGGGGTAAATCAATTAGATTAACGACTGATTTTTCATCACAAACTTTGAAAGTGAGAAGATCCTGGAACAATGTATTTCAAACACTGAAAAATAATGAATTCCAACAAAGAATACTGTATCCAGCAAAATTAAGCTTCAGATTTGACAATAAAATTAAAATCTTTCACAATGAATAAAAACTAAAAGAATTCACACCCATAACACCAGCACTGCAAAGGATTTTGGGCAAAATACTACAAGAAGAAGAATTGAAAAATAGTGCCCCAAACTAACAGTGGGAGGTATCTCAGTAAAGGGGGAGGAAAATAACCAAAAAGTAAAAACTAGCCAAACTAAAATAAATAAATAAATTAACATGAATGGATGTACAAATCATATTTCAATTGTAACCTTAAATGTTAATGGCCTAAACTCACCATTCAAGAGACATAGGGTAGTAACCTGGATCAAAAAAACAAATCCAACAATATGCTGCTTTCAGGAGACTCATATGATAGGTAAAGACATACACAGGCTGAAAGTAAAAGGTTGGGAAAAATCATACCACTCACAGGGCACACGGAAGCAAGCAGGAGTGGCCAAACTCATATCAAATACAATCAACTTCAAACCTACGTTAATCAAAAGGGATAAAGAAGGACACTATATAACGTTAAAAGGAACCATCCACCAACATAACATAACAATTACCAATTTGTATGCAGCAAACAAATGAGCTGCCACACTCATAAAACAAACTCTTCTCAAGTTCAAGAGTCAAATAGACTACAACATAATAATTATAGGTGACGTCAACAGACCGCTCTCACCATTAGACACATCCTCTAGACAAAAACTGAATAAAGAAACTATAGAACTCAACAGCACAATCAATAACCTAGACTTAACCGACATATATAGAATATATCAACCATCATCAAGTGGATACACCTTCTTATCAGCAGCAGATGGATCCTACTCAAAGATAGACCATATATTAGGTCATAGGGCAACTCTTAGTAAATATAAAGGCGTGGAGATAATACCATGCACCATATCAGATCATAATGAAATGAAACTGGAAATCAATGATAAAAGAAGGAAGGAAAAATCCTACATCACATGGAAAATGAACAATATTCTACTGAATGATCAATGGGTTACAGAAGACATTAAGGAGGAGACAAAAAAATTCTTAGAGACAAATGACCATACAGACACAACCTACTGTAATCTATGGGACACAATGAAAGCAGTTTTAAGAGGAAAATTCATTTCTTGGAGTTCTTTCCTCAAAAAAAGAAAAAAACAACAACAAATAAATGAACTCACACTACACCTCAAAAACCTAGAAAAGGAAGAGCAAAACAACAGCAAATGTAGTAGACGACATTAAAATAAGAGCAGAAATCAACGAAATTGAAACAAAAAATCATTGAAAAAATTGATAAACTAAAAGTTGGTTCTTTGAAAAAATAAATAAGATTGACAGGCCCTTAGCCATGATAACGAAGAGAAGAAGAGAGAGAACTCAAATTATTAACATAGGGGGTGAAAAATGCAATACCACAACAGACACTACAGAAATATAGAAGATAATTAGAAAGTATTTTGAAACCCTATATTCCAATAAAATAGAAGATAGTGAAGATATCAATAAATTTCTTAAGTCATACGATCTGCCCAGATTGAGTCAGGAAGACACACACAATTTAAACAGACCAATGACAAAGGAAGAAATAGAACAAGCCATCAAAAGATAACCAACGAAAAAAAGCCCTGGACCGGATGGGTAAACAGCGGAGTTCTACAAAACCTTCAAAGAAGAATTAATACTGATTCTTTTAAAGCTCTTTCAAGAAATAGAAAAAGAAGGAGCTCTTTCAAATTCATTCTATGAGGCCAAAATCACCCTGATCTTGAAATCAGACTAAGACACTTCAAAGAAACAAAACTACAGACCAATATCTCTAATGAACTTGGATACAAAAATTCTCAATAAAATCCTGATGAATCGAATACAAAAGCATATCAAAAAAAATTGTGCACCATGATCAAGTAGGATTCACCCCTGGGATGCAAGGCTGGTTCAATATACGGAAATCAATAAATACTATTCACCACATCAATAGACTTAAAGACAAGAACCATATGATCATCTCGATAGATGCAGAAAAAAACATTTGACAAAGTACAGCATCCCTTTATGTTCAAAACACTAGAAAAACTAGGGATAACAGGAACTTACCTCAACATTGTAAAAGCTATATATGCTAAACCTCAGGCTAGCATCATCCTAAATGGAGAAAAACTGAAGGGATTGCCTCTAAAATCTGGAACAAGACAGGGATGCCCTCTATCACCACTTCTATTCAATTTAGTTCTTGAAATTCTAGCCAGAGCAATTAGACAATAGAAATTAAAGGCATAAAAATAGGAAAACAAGAACTTAAATTATCACTATTTGTGGATGACATGATAATATATATAACAGACCCAAAAGGGTCTACAAAGAAACTGCTAGAGATAATAAATGAATTAAGCAAAGATGCAGGATATAAAATCAACACGCATAAATCAAAGGCATTTATGTATATCAGGAGCAAAACTTCTGATATGGAAAGGAGGAAAACCACTCCATTCACAATATCCTCAAAGAAAATAAGATACTTGGAAATCAACCTAACAAAAGAGGTGAAAGATTTATATAATGAAAACTACAGAATCCTAAAGAGAGAGATAGAAGAAGATCTTAGAAGATGGAAAAATGTACCCTGTTCATGGATAGGCAGAACTAACATCATCAAAATGGTGATATTACCCAAAGTTCTCTACAGGTTAAAATGGATGCCAATCAAAATCCCAACGGCATTTCTTGTAGAAATGATAAAGCAATCATGAAATTCATATGGAAAAACAAAAGACCCAGAATAGCAAAAGCAATTCTAAGCAGGAATTTGAATCTGGAGGTATAGCGATACCAGAGTTCAAACTGTACTACAAAGCAATAGTTATAAAAGCAGCGTGGTACTGGTACCAAAACAGGCAGGTGGATCAGTGGTAGAGAATAGAGGACACAGAAATCAATCCACAAAATTACAACATTCTTATATATGATAAAGAGGCTAAAAGCATATTGGGAGATGGATAGCATCTTCAACAAATGGTGCTGGGAAAATTGGAAACCCATATGCACCAAAATGAAACTGAATCCCTTTCTCTCGCCATGCACAAAAGTTAACTCAAAATGGATCAAGGAGCTAGTGATGAAATCAGAGACACTGCATGTGATAGAAGAAAAAGATGGCTATGATCTACATACTGTGGGGTCGGGCTCCAAATTCATTAATAGGACACCCATAGCCCAAGAGTTAATAACAACAATAAACAAATGGGACTTACTTAAACTAAAAAGTTTTTTCTCTGCAAGAGAAACAATAAGAGAGGTAAATAGAGAGTCTACATCCTGGGAACAATTTTTTACCCCTCACACTTCAGATAGAGCTCTAATATCCAGAATATACAAAGAACTCAAAAAATTAAACAATAAGATAACAAATAACCCAATCAACAAATGGGCCAAGGACCTGAACAGACACTTCAGAGAGGAGGACATACAATCAATCAACAAGTACATAAAAAAATGCTCACCATCTGTATCAGTCAGAGAAATGCAAATAAAAACCACCCTAAGATACCATCTCACTCCAGTAAGATTAGCAGCCATTATGAAGTCAAACAACAATAAGTGTTGGCGAGGATGTGGAGAAAAGGGTACACTTGTACACTACTGGTGGTACTGAAAATTGATAAGGCCAATTTGTAAAGCAGTATGGAGATTTCTTGGAAAGCTGGGAATGAATGCACCATTTGACCCAGCTATCACCCTTCTCGGACTAGAGGGTCTTAACAGAGCGTACTATAGGGATACTGCCACATCAATGATCATAGCGCCACAATTCACAATAGCTAGACTGTGGAACCAACCTAGATGTCCTTCAATAGATGAATGGTTAAAAAACTGTGGCATCTATACACAATGGAGTATTACTCAGCACTAAAAAATGGCAAAATCATAGACTTTGCAAGGAAATGGATGGCATTAGAGCAGATTATGCTAAGCTAAGCTAACCAATCCTTAAAAAAATGCCAAATGTCTTCTTTGATATAAAGAGAGCACCTAAGAACAGAACAGGGAGGAAGAGCATGAGAAAAAGATTAACATTAAACAAAGACGAGTGGGGGGATAGAAAGGGGGAGAGAAGGGAAAGCATATGGAAATGGTAGGAGACACTCAATGTTACACAAAATTACATATAAGATCTTGTGAGGGGAAATGGGGGGAAAACAATGGAGAGAATTGAACAACAGCAGATGAGGTAGAGAGGAAAGATGGGAGGGGAGGGGAGGGGGGATAGTAGGGGATAGAAAAGGTAGCAGAATACAACATCACTATTATGCCATTATGTACAAATGTGAATGTGTAACCAATGTGCTTCTACAATTCGTATTTGGGGAAAAATGGGAGTTCATAACCCAATTGAGTCAAATGTATGAAAGATAATATATCATGAGTTTTGTAATGTTTTGAACAATCAATAAAAATAAATAAATAAATAAAGGTTTAAAATTGAGTGGCAAGAAATCAGCTAAAAAAGTGTTGAGATGCATTCATTTTGCTAAGCAGAAACTTTGTTTTGTGTAGTTGTATCTATCACAAATTTATTTTACCAGAAAACTGGCTTTTGAAAATACACTTAATTGAGATTAAAGGATAATCCACCTACCTTCATGAAAAATTCATAGCATTTCCTATATTTTTCATATTTCAATTTTTGGTAAATATTTTGTCATGGACCAGGTCTAGTCTTAGGCTATTCTTTCAGAATACTGCCTCATCTGATAAGTTGGTACAATGTGTTGGATTGTTCTTTTCATCTTTTATTTAATAGTTTCTAGCTGATAATGTGTATTTTTCATTATCTTTATTTGGACATACATACCCAACGATATCTTTGCATTTTATGTTTTACTGGGAAGAGACTCATCAAAAGCTCTGTATTATATGTATCAACAATCAAACATTTAGAGCATGCAATTATTCTTAATTTTGCATGAAAATATCTTTGTACCATTTACTTATAAAAATTTAGAACTATTAATAATGTCCCTACTGTAATAAGTAACTAATTACCAGAAAAATTAAACAATTCACTTTATATCAATTATGAATATGAAAAGTACTAAAATAAGTATTTGGCAATTAATGCATAATTGATAGAAATTGAAATCATAAGAAAGCCATTTAAAATGTCAGTGCATATGGTCCTTAAATAATAGGTTGTTCAAAAAAATTTCTCTAATTCATAAGATATAATATGCCATATTACAGCGTAACGTGATAAAAAACATTAAATTATCAATATTGATAATAAAGAATGATACCTTTTTTCTTAAATATGTTTATTTGATTTTCATTGTAAGATGTTAATTCTGGAAGACTTCAGAATTAAGAAAGTCTTGGTGTATATTATTTCTAACAGGCTAATCAAAGTACTTTTAAATATATATGTATATATATATATATATATATATATATATATATATATATACATAATATATGTAATGCATATGCATGAATATAGACACATATGTATAATAAATGTATTGTAATATATCTATCAGGTGATTATAATTATTAAATTTTTTTAAAAAAAATAGTGACTATAAAAAACAGTCTCAAATTTAAATTTCATAGCATACAACTGTTTGTAATGCCATGAGAGAAAAATAGATATGGAGGAAAAACGAAAAAGGAAGAGAGAGAAGGGGAAAAATGAGGAAGAAAGTGAGTAAAGAAGAGGGAGAGGCGTGTTCGATGTTAAGACAAAAGTGGAGCGGCTGGGTTTGTGATTCAGTGTTAACATGTTTGCCTAGTATGTGTGAGGAACTGGGTTCTATTCTCAGCACCACATACAAATAAAGAAAATGAAGATCCATCAACAACTTAAAAAATAAAAAATAAAAAACTAGAAATATTACTAAAATCCCAAGCATTTATGAATGTTAAATAATAAAATATATGTTACATAGCCTTATGTAATTTCTAGACTCCCCAAAAAAGTCATTAAATGTTGGATTATTAGTGCTATAACTAAAAATCCATTGCTCTTTCCTCTACATTCTGTGGCATTCTAGTACTAAAATAAATTGTAGTATAACACCAAAAAAAAAAAAATCCTAATATTTCTACAGTAACTGACCCAGTTTAACATCAATGCAAGTAGATTCCTATGGGACATGATATGTACTTTGAAGTTTATTTTTATTCAACACTGGTACATTTCTATTTCTTGAGTTTATGCACATTATAGGATATATATTTCATCCACACGTTCACAAATTTATAGGCATTTATTTCACTTTCAATCACTTCCTCCTTCAGAAAACATGTATTCCTCCGTTTCTGACTGGTCTTTTCTTGAAACTTCTTTCCAAACACATTATTTTCGATTTCCATTATCACATTTGAAGCAAAACTCACACACCCCTCATAATAAACCATAACCCTAATATTACCATTAGATGTACAACTGGTTGGAATGAATGATTGTATATCAATATAAGATTTCTTACTTAGTTTCAGATATCAATTCAATCCATTATTTAAAGTGGAACCAGTTATATTATTTATTCACAATGTGGTATTTTCATGCATTATTTCTATATTCATAGACACAGGGTACACCTCTTTGTACCCCCAACACTAATTTATACGTCTTCAAAATATTGCTCCCAGAAATGTTGGAAGAAATACCCATGTCACCTGATCTACATATGCATTTTATCACTGAAATATTCTGGACACAAAAAGCAAAGGTCACACTTATGATTGTATCAAAGCTAAATGAAAAGTGAACATGGATTACTAAAAACATCCATGTCCTGGTTGCCTAATGCTCTCAAATGAAAATCCTATTGGTAACTACAAATTAGTTTCTTCCAAAGATTATATATTCAAACTCAACCCTGTTGAAAATGTCTAATCCTCTCACTCACTTTATACTTTGCCTGTTTTTGTAATGTCTCTATTGGTATCTGCTTTTCCACAGTTCATCATTGTGACTAAATCTTCACATGTTCTGAAACTTACATTCACACTCTAATCGAAATCCTATTGCTAAAGAACTTTTGGTCCAAATCCTATATTCACTCTTCTTCTTAAAACCTACCTACTATCTTCCTAATCCTACCGACTATCACTTTTTGACTGGAGGTTCTCTTCTACATTCAATAATCCAGTTACAAGGTCTTATGCCATTGTATGTCGATTTCTCTGAGACATTTTTGCAGAATGTAATTCAACGATAGGTATCCCAATCAAGGGCCCAATGATTTCTGGGCTTCAAATCTTACTTAGATTTCTGTTTATGTACATATATTTCACGTCTGTATTCTAATAAATATCACAGGTTCCAATAACATTATTCATCCAGCAGAATGGTTCCTAACCGAAAATGAAAATGTTATTAACCGTAACCATACACTGTTCCCTCAATCTAACTTTACAGAAGAGCAGTGACAGTGTTGGTCTTACAATACAGGAATGCATGGGATCTTCCACCTGCTGAGAACCTCAAAGGTACATGCAGAAATGATCCCTGGAGAAGATGTAGGCAGCGATGAAGGACCTGAGAGAGCAAAAGTCATCTCAATGGCAAACAACCTGGTAGAATTAAGGAATGTGTCTGAATCAGCCTCATTCTTCTTAATACAGAGAAGATAGACCAAACCATGCCTGTGTGGAGAGCTGTTCCCTGGTCCCTATGTTTGATATACGATTCGAACTTGTGAAAGTGTCAAAGGATGTAGGGGCATCCTCCATCTCATGGGAACCTTGGAGGCAAATGTTAGGACAACGTGGTTTCCAAGGCAGTGACCTCATTCAGTTCCTCAAGGAAGTGACTTCACCTCACTTCCTTGGTGATGGAAGTCTCTGAACTTGGGATCCAGGAAGCCAGGCACCCAGAGCCATAACCCGTCCAAGTCCCAGTGGTCTAACTTGTTTGGATTTACGAAGGACAGAGTCAATATTTCTTGGTACCTACTGATTTGAGGATGGCCAAATGCCAGGAAACCTCTGAAGAGGGTCCTATCCTGATAAAGCAGGTAGTGGATCACCGCTGGCTCCTGACTACTTCACAGAGTTGGCAAAGTAGAGCAGATCTGAGACAGGACAGGCCATTTTGGGAGAACATAGTATGGCCCACCAGTCAGAGGACACTCCGGATATGACAGACCTACTTGGGGGAAGGAGGTGCCTTTGCGGGTGTGGGTGTGGGTTTGTGGTTTTGTCTCATGTTCTGAGAATACGAAAGAAAGGCGGTTTGATTGGATTGTAGTGAACTGTTTCTAGTAAGTCGTTTGACAAGGCGAGTCTTTCTATGTCTGTGTATCCCACTGTGTCCGTGGTTGTCGACATTAGAAAAGAGAATGCATCAGTTGATGTGTTCTGTCTAGTAGAAAGCTTCGCAGCATTCATCCTGCCCAATTGATGAATGGACTGCGGCTTGCCTCATGGATGGGCAACACCTACTATCTGCCTAAGTTCCTGTTTTCTTCCTGAATTCTGGCCACTCTCCCGAATAGGCACATAGTTTTGTGTTTAAGATATGTACCACCTCAAGCTCTGTTAAATGGCCATGTACTGGACAGCTGAAGGGAATGGGAGAATATCAGAAAACTCAGATATCAGTGTGACCAGGAAAGTCTCAGTGGAGAAACCCTGCTATGGGCCATTCTCTTACTATGTATCTGTTTCCCTGAATGTCAGGAAGTTCTTTGCCTCAGGCCACCCTCATGTGAAGCCTGAAAAAAAGAGTTTTCAAATGAAAATGAATGGGCATCACCTGTGGCTCTTTGCTTAATTTCTTTGCAAAGGGATGTGTCTGAATCACCCTTTGGCATTGTGTGCGGTTGTGGCTTAGATTCTCAGCCCCTGATGGATCTAAAGAAAGATCCGATGTGTGCATCCAAAACCAAAATTTCAAAAAGATCAGTTATGATGGATGAAGTCTCTTGCCTTTCTTTGTTAGGTTCCTGAACTACATCAAGTGAGAATAGGGATCCTTTGGTTCAAATAAATTTTTGAAAGCCCTGAAGAAGTGCTTGGGTTTTCTTATGACTCCAATTCACATAAAGAATCTATACCTGACAGTCAGTAGGCCTCAAATTGGAGAAGCAGATCAGTATTAACTGCGGTCTTATTTTATCACTCCTGGTTCACATGCAGGGTGTCCAGGCCACCATGACTTTAGGCAAATGAGCGGCAAGGGAGCTTATTTTGGACACTAACCCATACCCTACTAGACTCTGACTAGTAATCCTAACATGATGGAGAATAATAACCCCAACAGAATAGAAATACAAGAAGTTTTGAGGATTCATGTTGTATAGTTGTACTTGCCTTTTGCATTATATAGGGTAGGAGTTATAAATTTAGTCAATTTTTAATTGAAACAGTTCTCCATGTGTTTTTAAAGTTCACAACCATGTGAATTCCTCTCTCCCTTTCTCTGTAGCCTATTCAGAACATGTATTTTTATATGCACATTTAGAATCCTACCTGGTATCACATGTACATTCTTGAGAGGTTGCTGACTTAGCAGATACAAATTGTCAGAAGAGATCACTCCTCTGAATGCTGTTGGAAGTGAAAATTCAAACTATGGGTGACTTCCTAGTTGAACAACATTATACATAAATCCACGTTTAGTAAAATTAATATTTTTGGCTCTGTGGATTATATATACTTCATGATATATATATATATATATATATATATATATTGATATATATTGCTACATTTTAATGTCTGTTTGAGTGTGTGTGTGTGTGTGTGTATAGATAGATAGATAGATAGATAGATATACACTCTCCAGATTTTTGAAAATATGAAACATATGTGTCTTATTATATACTCCCTAAATTCATTCATGTACATGTATGTGGATTTATAATCAACTTTTCACAAGATTATTTTCAAAAATATTCATCCACCTGAAATACATATTTGTTTCCTAGTACTAAAAACAAACTTCAGTGAATGGTGCATACAAATCCAAATATTTCTACAGTAACTGTCCCAGTTTAACATCAATGCTTGTAGATTCCTATGGGACATGATGTGTATTTTGACGTTCATTTTTTAACAAAACTGGTACATTATTATTTCTTCAGTTTATGCACATCATAGGATATATATTTCATTAACAAGTTCACAAATTTATAGCCATTTGTTTCGCTTTCAATAACTTCCTTATTCAAAACTCTTGTATTCCTCCAGGTTTCTTGTCTGGTCTCTTCATGAGACTTCTTTCCAAACTCATTATTTCTGAAATCCATAATCACCTTTGAAACAAAATTCACACACTCTTTATGATAATCCATAAGCCTAATATTAAAATAAGATGGATACCTGGTTGGATTGAATGATTGCATATCAATATAAGATTTCCTGTATATTTTCAGATATCAATTCAATCCATTATTTAAATTTAGAACTTGTTACATTGTTTAATCAAAGTTTTGTCTATTCATGCATTATCTCTATATTCCTAGACACAGGGTACACCCATTTGTAACGCCAGTACTAATTTATATATCTTCAAAATATTGCTCCCAGAAACGGTGGAATAAATACTTATGTCATCTGATCTACATATACATTTTATCACAGTAATTTTCTGGACACAAAAAGCAAAGTTCACACTTATGATTTTACCAAAGCCTTAATGGAAAGTGAGTATGCATTACTAAAAACATCCATGTCCAGGTTGCCTAACGCTCTCAAATGTGAATCCTATTGGTCACTACATATTTGTTTCTTCCTAAGATTATATATTTTACCTCAAGCCTGTTGAAAATGTCTAATCCTATCAATCACTTTATCATTTGCCTGATTTACTAATGTCTCTATTAATATCTGCTTTCCTACATATTTTCCACAGTTTATCATTGTGACTGACTCTTCACATGTGCTCACATTTTCATTCACTCTCTACCCGAAACCCTATTGCTAAAGAACTTTTGGTTTAAATCCTACACTCTCTCTGCTTTCTAAACCTACTGACTATCTTTCAAATAATACCGAGTATCCCTTTTTGACTAGAAGTTCTCTTCGACATTCCATCATCCAAGGTACAAGGTCCTATGCCATTGTACATCGATTTATCTGAGACATCTCTGCACAACATAATTCAAAGCTAAGTATCCCAATCAAGGGCCCAATACCCTTCTGGGCTTCAAATCTTACCTAGATTTCTGTTTTCATTCTAATATTTCACTTTTACATTCTTGTAAATATTACAGGTTCCCAATACAATTATTCATCCTGCAGAATGATTCTTAACCCAAATCGAACCTTTTATTAACCCTAACCATACACTCTTCCCTCAATCTAAGTTTACAGAAGAGCAGGGACAGAGTTGTTTTTACAATACAGGAATGTAGGTCATCTTAAACCTGCTGAGAACCTCAAAGGTCCATGCAGAAATGATACCTGGAGAAGATGTAGGCAGCTATGAAGGAGTTGAGAGAGCAAAAGTCACCTTGCATGGCAAACCACCTGGTCAGGATGAAGGGTCGTGTCTGAATCAGTCTCTCTATTCTAAATGTAGAGAAGGTGGACCAAACCAGGCCTTTGTTGAGAGATGTTCCCAGGTGCCTATGGTTGATATACCATTCTAACTTGCGAAAGTGTCACAGGAAGTAGGGGCAGCCTCTATCTCATGGGACCCTTGGAACCAACTGTTAGGACAAAGTGGTTGCCAAGGGAGTGAACTCATTCAGTTCTTGAAGGAAGTGTCCTACCTCACTTCCTTGGTATTGGAACTCTCTGAAATTGGGATCCAAGATGCCAGACACCCAGAGCCAGTCCCAGTCCCACTCCCACTGGGCTCAGTTGTTTGGATTTACCAAGGACAGAGTCAGTCTTTCTTGGTACCTACTGCTGAGAGAATGGCCAAATGCCAGGACAGATATGAAGAGGGTCTTTCCTGAGAAAGCAGGTAGTGGCTCACCACTGGATCCTGACAACTTCACAGAGTTGGCCAAGGCAACCAGAACTGAGACAGGACTGGCCATTTCGGGGAACATAGTTTGGCTCAACAGACAGAGGACACACTGGAGAGTCAGAGACTTACTTGTGGGAAGGAGATGCCTTTGTGGGTGTGGGTGTGAGTTTGTGGTTTTGTCTCATGTTCTGAAAATAGGTAGGAAAGGTGGTTTGTTTGGTTTGGAATGGACTGTTTCTAGTAAATCGTTTGACAAGGTGAGTGATTCTAGTTCGGTGTATCCCACTGTGTACGTGGTTTTGGACATTAAAAAACAGAATGCACCAATGGATGCATCCTGTCTAGTAGAAAGCTTCCCAGCATTCATCCTGCTCAACTGATGGATGGACTGCGGTGTGTCTTATGGATGGGGAACACCTACTATCTTCCTAAGTTCCTGTTTTCTTCCTGAATTCTGGCCACTCTCCAGAATAGGCTCATGGTTTTGTGTCCAAGATATATACCACCTCCAAGCTCTGTGCCATGGCCATGTACTGGACAGCTGAATGGAATGGGAGAATCACAGAAAACTCAGATATCAGTGTGACCAGGAAAGCCTCAGTGGAGAAATCCTGCTTTGGCCATTCTCTTACCTATATTTCTGTTGCCCTGAATGTCAGGAAGTTCTTTCCCTCAGCCCACCCCTTTGTTAAGCCTGAAGAAAACAGTTTTCAAATGGAAATGAAAGGGCATCACCTGTGGCTCTTTGCTTAATTTCTTTTTAAAGGGATGTGTCTGAATCAGCCTCTTGGCCCTGTGTGCGGTTGTGGCTTAGATTCTCAGCACCTCATGGATCTAAAGAAAGATCCCATGTGTGCATCCATAACCAAAATGGCAAAAAGATCTGTTATGGTGAATGAAGTCTCTTGCGTTCCTTTGTTAGGTTTCTGACCTACATCAAGTGAGAATAGGAATCCTTTGGTTCAAATGAATTCTTCAATGCCCTGAAGAAGTGGTTGTGTTTTCTCATGACTCCAAATCACATAAAGAATTGTTACCTGACACTCAGTAGGCCTCAAATTGGAGAAGCAGAGCTGTATTAACTGCAGTCCTATTTTATCACTCCTGGTTCACATGCAGGGTGTCCGGGCCACCATGACTTTAGGCAAATGAGGGGCAAGGGAGCTTATTTTGGACACTAACCCATACCCTACTAGACTCTGACTAATAATCCTAATATGATGGAGATTAATAACCCAAACAAAATAGAAATACAAGCAGTTCAGAGGAGTCATGTTGTATAGTTGGACTTGCCTTTTGCATTATATAGGGTAGGAGTTATAAATCTAGTCAATTTTTAATTAAAATAGTTCTCCATGTGTTTTTAAAGTTAACAAATATGTGAATTCCTCTCTCCCTTTTTGTGTAGCCTATTCAGCACATGTATTTTTATATGCACATATAGAATCCTACCTGGTATCACATGTTCATACTTGAGAGGTTTCTGACTTGGCAGATACTGCCGCGGTCCGGTTGGAGCAAAATAACCGGGGGGTGGGGGTTATGAATAACATGTGTATGTTGATATAGCAGGAGTGGAAGCCATTTATTGTAGGACAATAGAGGTATTTATACATTCCACCCAGGTTATCTAATTAACATAAACTAGATACTGCAGTCAACCAATCAGGAATCTCCACACTTAATGGCTCGCTTTTGTTACATCTCAAACCACTCCCTCTGGCATTTTGCTAGGCATCATCCAGACTTGTTTACACACTCTAACATTCCCCTGGCAAAATGCCAGGTGTTATTTTGACATGTTTACAGACTCTAACATTTCCCCCTTTTATTTAATTTAAATAAAGACCACAGTGGTTTTTACAGAAACACCATAAATAACCTGCTACAAACAGAAAGGGAGGATACAAAATGTCACAATAGAAGCCAATTGATGAAGCACTTGGAGAAATAATACCAGCAATGACACTGTTAGCAAAGACACCGAGTTAAAATTTGTTATAGATTACAGTTTGTTGTCTCAGTCCAGGTAAAGCAGTGTCTCAATAGATTAACTCACAGTTCAGGTAAACCACAGTCCAGGTATGTTCTGCAGGCAGCTAGCTTAAATCACAGTCCTGGTAAGTTCTGCAGGCAGCTAGCTTAAATCATAGTCCATGTAAATTCTGCAGGCAGCTAGCTTAAATCACAGCCCAGGAAAGTTCTGAAGGCAGCTAGCTTGATCCAAAGTCTCCTCCGTTTCTCAGCCGAAGTCTCCTCCGGTTTTCAGCAACACTGGAAATTCTTCCACCCTTGTCCTCACCGGCACTGGGATGAAGGCAGGAACTCCTACCACTGGCTAAAGAAAATCCTATAGTATTCCACCAGGTGCTAAGAAAACAATCTTCTGAAAAATTTAGTACATTATCTCAAGGTTTTTTACATTTGAAAAAAGCCTTAATAGTGCTTATTATTTATTATCTTCCGGGTGTGGGAGAACCATTGTAGCTTAGTTATTGGCATTGAAAATGACCAAACATCAGGGAGCCAGTAGCATCTATGGCTGGCTGTAGCATCCTGGGCAGCCACAGATGGCCCTGGGGAGTGTCCAGGACTCAAACTGCCACGGGGCCCCGCTCCCCAGGCTGGGGGCAGGGAATTGCCGGCTGCCACTGCTTGAAAAGCCCTTGCTGCACAGTGACTGGCTTGAGCATGTGGCAGCAGAGGCGCCTATTCACACACACTCCGGAAACGAAAAGTATTCAGTAACAGCCTTTTGCTGAAACTTTTTTCCTGATAATCCTTCTTCTTCTTAACTTTCTTTTTCTTTCTGATTAGACTTCCTGGGCTTCCATCAACACATGCCCTAATTGCACTTGTTTCCACTGGGGTGCCTCTTTCCATTATCAATTTACTTCTCACCCCTTCCTTATTTTCATCACAAAGACAATACAATACACTGAGATAAAACAAGACACAATCATACTGTATCAATCTTCTCCATTTTTTGAAATGACCGTTTTTCCTCTCCCCCTATCTGCCTAGGGATGAGCAGATTTGCTCCCATCCTATCTATGGATGGGCAGCTTTTATTTGTCACTTACCCCCAAGTGTCCCAGGGCTCCCTGTATGGGCCACCATCTGCAGCAGTCCCACTGCAGCAAAATAACCGGGGCAGGGGGTGATGAATAACTAGTGTATGTTGATACAGTAGGAAAGGCGTGATAGGTAGGAAAGGCTATTTGTTTGGTATTGAGTGGACTGTTTCTAGTAAGTTGTTTGACAAGGCAAGTGTTTCTATATCTGTGTATCCCACTGTATCTCTGGTTGTAGACATTAGAAAAGATAATGCATCAATGGATTTGTCCTCTCCAGGAGAAAGTTTAACAGCATTCATCCTGCCCAATTTATGAAAGGACTGTGGCTTGCCTTATGGATGGGCAACACCTACAATATTCCTAAGTTCCTGTACTCTTCCTGAATTCTGGCCACTCTCCACAACAGGCTCATGGTTTTGAGTCCAAGATATGTACCACCTCCAAGCTCTGTGACATGGCCATGTACTGGATAGCTGAAGGGAATGGCGAGCATCTCAGAAAACTCAGATAACAGTGTGACCAGTAAAATCTCAGTGGAGAAACCCTGCTTTGGGCCTTTTCTTACATAATGTTCTGTTGCCCTGAATGTCAGGAAGGTCTTTGCCTCAGGCCAACCCTTTGTGAAGCCTGAAGAAAACAGTTTTCAAATGGAAATGAATGGGCATCACCTGTGGCTCTTTGCTTAATTTCTTCCAAAAGGGATGTGTCTGAATCAGCCTCTTGGCCCTGTGTGAGGCTGTGGCTTAGATTCTCAGCACCTGATGGATCTAAAGAAACATTCCTTTTGTGCTTCCAAAACCAAAATGGCCAAAAGGGCAGTCATTGTGGTTGAAGTCCCTCGCCTTCCTCTGTAAGGTTTCTGACCTACATCAAGTGAGAAGAGGGATCCATTGGGTCAAATGAGTTCTTCAAAACCCTGCAGAGGCTAGCCCGTAATTGCTTGGGTTTTCTCATGACTCCAATTCACATAAAAAATCTATACCAAACAGTCAGTAGGCCTCATATTGGAGAAGCTGGGCAGTACAAATGGCAGGCATATTTGATCACTACTGGTTCACAGGAAGGGTGTCCAGGCCACCCTGATTTTAGGCAAATGAGGGGTAAGGGAGCTTATTTTGGACACTGTCGTGAGCTTTGCCCCTCATGGAAAACCCCAGCCAGAGGTTATGATGAGTGTCTATATGGAAGAAGATGAGGGCCATGTGGGAGTGTTTTGGTTTTAATTGTGGTCATTTGTGTGGTGGTTGAAATAGATGACTGGGTCCACCTGGGCTTGAAGTCTGGTGTGATTCCCCTTACAGACTGAGTTCTGAAACTGACCTCAGAGAAATATTGCCATGAGTTCTCTTGGGATTTTAGGAGGCCACGCATTAGAGTCGCCCTTGGAAACTGAGATCAAGTCCCAGGGTGGCTTTCCACAGAGCATCAGGAATCTCAGCCAGGATATCACATGATTTTATTATGAAAGACTTGGCAGCCATAGATGAGATTCAAAACAAACATGGACCTCACACTCTAGACCTCAATGGGCCTGGGTTCATGTGATCTTTTGGCCACTCTTTGGGAAGCCTTGACTGTGAGAATTCTCCAGAGCTTTCATTGAAATGAGCTTCCATACCATTTAATGGTTCTTGAAAGAATTGAAACCTACAGTGCCTCCAACTTCATCCGTGAAAAATGCTAGATAAATACCAAGAAATTTTTGAAATTCCCATAACCAGGTGTCAGAGGAGAACATTTGGATGTCCTGTTGCTGATCAGGAGTGTTCCAGACAGTGGTTTGATTGACTGGGTTTCATGAAAATGGTGTAGAACTGAAATGCCAGTATGTTGGAGCCTGCTGAGTATTGGGACCAGAACTGTGGTGTGCAGGTGTGGGATAAAACATTTGTGTTGGGGCCATTTGGATCTACCATTGACTTCCAAATGGCTTGTGACTGACATGGTGCAGCCAGCAGACCCTTATATGTAAAGGCATCTTGTTATATGGAGAGGTTTCAGGGCAATGTTACGAATCAGGTTGCTATCTTCAAGTGGGCAAGCTATGTGGGATAGAATCCTGGTTGGTGCATTCTCTTGCAGACTCTGACCGACCACACGTGACAGAACTACCTTCAGCACTGTGTCCCAGTTGAACTTCTTGTATTTCGTAGAGCAAATACCAAACTCCCAGTGCAGCAGCAAGAAACACCATGAATAGTGGAGGATGACTAAATGGGTACACAGTCCACACAGGGAGACACTTAGCCTTCAGTGGCCACAGTTTACCTACAAAGAGAGAATTCAGCACTTTGCCTCATTTTCATTGGAAAATAAGAAACCAATTTCTTTAGGTCACATAGATGCAGAGCCAGCTTTGATGGTCTCACAACAAAGGAAGCTAAAGCTCCTGAAAACAACATATATTTCAAGTGCCCAACCTCAGAGGCAGTTTCTCAAAAAGTCGTTAGGCCAGCAGAGCTCCATGTTTGTGGAGTGTTTACCTGTTAGACAAGGATGCAAGAAAAGACCACTGACTCCAATTAAAATCAAATTAAACTAAGCTTATTATTTTCACCAGCCAGGCTAACTCTCCCTCCCAAAACGGCCGGAACAAGACAGCAACCCCAACTTACCTACAGCCCAGCTTTAAAGCCCAGAAAGTTACACAAAAGGGGGGTTAGAGATAACAGAACTCGGACAAGCATCACACTAATGGTAGTTTATATATATATATATATATATATATTTTTTTTTTTTTTTTTTTTTTGCTGGCCCCAACATCAGAATTTGTGAGGACCATTAGACCCTCAGAGATGGTCATTGTCTGTCCAGGGAAGGCCAATATTTATGATGCGTCGCTAATGTTTCACAGAGTGCTGCTATCTGGTCAGAGAGCCAGACATGGGTGAGTTCAAGGCATGGGCAGGCATTCCAAGCAGGTTCAGAATTTGCAGTAATTTATAGTAAAGCCAAAATTATCTTATCATGGCTTTGTGGCAAGATGGCTCCCAATTTTAATAAAAGATCAGGTTGGGCCTATCATTCCCCCCTTTTCTTATGTGTTCCTTTCAAATCTTTGATAGATTAAGGGAAGTGCACTGAGGAAATTTAAATCCCTCAGGTAACAGTCTCCAAATTTCTAGAACTCACTCAAAACGGGTCTCCCTGATTTTACCTGACTTAATTAATTATGTATATTGATAGTCTGTTTATTTTTGGCTCCATTGTTGTAAGAAGGGAGGCCTCACGCATTTTGGATTCTTCTGCGCTGAGAGAGGGTGACGTAAGGGTCATGGCATGAGGGACATGAGTTGCCTTTTAGAATTTAGTTGAGGGACATGAATTGCCTTTTAGATTTCAGCTTGGTTTGAAGTCTGGTTGGGGAAGAACAGGTTGTAAAGTCATCTGGGAATGGGTTCTTCTATGAGAGTAACAAAAACCATGAGTAATGAATAAATGTTGCAGCAGCTGGAACATGTCACCTTATAGAAGTTCCCTCACCATTCTTTAATATCCTCAGTTATCAGGACTGTCAACTTAATATTTAATTTTTTGTTTTACAGTTGTCCCTCCCCATAAGATACAGTTTATTAATTTAATGTCATCTGATCTTGCAAAATCCTTTTTCTAGTATGACCTCTGTGTCTAATAGAGAAACCTTTAATTCTGTTACTCAGGGCTGGATAATCGTACTAGCAAACACCAAGCCTACCTCTGTAGGTTAGGAATATCTGTAGGCCCTAAACTAAATTTTCTGCCTCTGGCAGCTCCTCTTAATAGTCTCTTTTTATAGTTATCAGGCATTCCTGTCTGAGAATCCTTCTTTGTAACCTCCAGTCTTACTTATTTTGGGAGGCTAACATAAAGTGTATACCTTAAAATATTAATATTTGTTTTCTTGGCCGATTCATTTAACTTTAATTTTAAATCCTAATCTTAAACATCCAGCAAATAAATTTTAACAGCCTTATATTGAGAGTACTGGGCTTTAATATCTATAACTTAATTATTATTTATCTTTTCATTAATTGGGATATGTATTATTCTGTCTGTCTTGTAGGTGATGACTTATTATCTTAAATTAACCCATGTTGTGTTATTAAAGCAACACTTCGGTAAAAGACTAACAGGGAATCTTTAGATCACTTATAAGCAAATTAAAAATAAAATTTTTAACAAGAGTAAAAATACTTAGTTTCTGTAATAGCTACCCTGAATTTTTTGGCTGAGTTATACATTATATGCCCTGTTTGAGATCCTAGTAATCTTCACAGAAAAACAAAAGAACTTTTGAACATAACTTTAAATGAAATAAAATCTGACCTACTCCTTTTGTAGTCATTCTCACATGTAGTAAGATGGGACACAGAGCCTTATCTCAGGTAAGGCAGGCCTCTTTATAAATATTAAGTGTTTTAGTTCTAAAGCTGATCATTGTTTTTTAAATATCATTTTACAAAGTTTACATAAATTGTTTGAGGTCACATGAACATTATCTAACATCATATGACATCACATTTAAAACATGGATTAAAGAAAGGCTGAAAGATTTTAACCTTTACATATATTAGGCTCTGATTAACTTAAAAATACATTTAAATTGTTCCCCAATGAAAAAAGTAACATAAAACTTTACATATCTTATTGATAACAGGTAAATAAATCCCCAGTACATTTTTTTTTACCATACAACTTCAGAATACCAGCTTGATATAATGCTCTTTAAATGTTTCTAACTTACAGACTTGTATACCTGGAAGATATGAGCACATTAATAGCATCAAAATTACATTGATATTTCTAGATTAACCAAGTTTAGCTTTTAAAGAAATGGCAGTAGAGTGCTCTAAAATAACAGTTCTTATTTAATCAGTTGTTTAATTTTTATGGTTGCTTGCTCTAGAAAAAATAAAACTTAATAAACACAATGTTATGGGTAAACTTATGTTTTCAGAAATTTTTGTCTCTTTAACACATGACTGATTTTTACAATCTGATACAGACCTTAGTAAATCAATCGGGTATCTAACAAATGTACTCAAGAATGAGAAATTCCACATCAAATTTACTTTACTTATTTATTAAAATATTAGACAAATGTATTGAAGAGTGTAAACCATTTTTTTGTTGAAGGATAAGTCCTAGAATCAAGGCATTTTAGACATTTTGTAGATATTAATATTTTATTAGATTTTTGAACACCTATAAAAACTTGTAAGCTTAAATTTAAAAACATTTATTTTTATCTGTTTATCCAATTTAAATTGAAAAATTTTAATCACGTGAATTAAAGATCTTTGGATCCACTTTTTTTAAATTAATTTTTATTGTAGGTTGTTCAAAACATTACATAGTTCTTGATATATTATATTTCACACTTGATTCAAGTGGGATATGAACTCCCGTTTTTACCCCATATACAGATTGCAGAATCACATCAGTTGCACAACCATTGATTTACATATTGCCATTCTGGTGTCTGTTGTATTCTGCTGCCTTTCCTATCCTCTACTATCCCCACTCCCCCATCCCCTCCCCTCTTCTCTCTCTACCCCCTCTACTGTAATTCATTTCTCCCCCCTCATATTTTTCCTCCTTTCCCCTCACTTCCTCTTGTATGTAATTTTGTATACCCCTGAGGGTCTCCTTCCATTTACAGGAAATTTCCCTTCTCTCTCCCTTTCCCACCCACCTCTCATCCCTGTTTAATGTTAATCTTCTTCTCATGCTCTTCGTCCCTACTCTGTTCTTAGTTACTCTCCTTATATCAAAGAAGACATTTGCCATTTGTTTTTGAGGGATTGGCTAGCTTCACTTAGCATAATCTGCTCTAATGCCATCCATTTCTCTCCAAATTCTATGATTTTGTCATTTCTTAATGCAGAGTAATACTCCATTGTGTAAAAATGCCACATATTTTTTATCCATTCGTCTATTGAATGGCATCTAGGTTTTGCTTCCACAGTCTTGCTATTGTGAATTGTGCTGCTATGAACATGGATGTAGCAGTGTCCCTATAGTGTGCTCTTTTTAGGTCTTTAGGGAATAGACCGAGTAGGGGAATAGCTGGATCAAATGGTGGTTTTATTCCCAGCTTTCCAAGAAATCTCCATACTGCTTTCCAAATTGGCCGCACCAATTTGCAGTCCCACCAGCAATGTACAAGAGTACCCTTTTCCCAACATCCTCGCCAGCACTTGTTGTTGTTTGACTTCCTAATGGCTGCTAATCTTACTGGAGTGAGATGGTATCTTAGGGTGGTTTTGATTTGCATTTCTCTGACTGCTAGAGATGGTGAGCATTTTTTCATATACTTGTTGATTGATTGTATGTCCTCCTCTGAGAAATTTCTATTCAGGCCCTTGGCCCATTTGTTGATTGGGTTATTTGTTATCTTATTGTCTAATTTTTTGAGTTCTTTGTATATTCTCGATATTAGGGCTCTGTGTGAAGTGTGAGGAGTAAAGATTTGTTCCCAGGACGTAGGATCCCTATTTACCTCTCTTATTCTTTCTTTTGCTGAGAAAAAACTTTTTAGTTTGAGTAAGTCCCATTTGTTGATTCTAGTTATTAACACTTGTGCTATGGGTGTCCTATTGAGGAATTTGGAGCCCAACCCCACAGTATGTAGATCATAGCCAACTTTTTCTTCTATCAGACGCCATGTCTCTGATTTGATATCAAGTTCCTTGATCCACTTTGAGTTAACTTTTGTGCATGGCAAGAGAAAGGGATTCAGTTTCATTTTGTTGCATATGGATTTCCAGTTTTCCCAACACCATTTGTTGAAGATGCTATCCTTCTTCAATTGCATGCTTTTAGCCCCTTTATCGAATATAAGATAGTTGTAGTTTTGTGGATTGGTTTCTGTGTCCTCTATTCTGTACCATTGGTCCACCCACCTGTTTTGGTACCAGTACCCTGCTGTTTTTGTTACTATTGCTCTATAGTATAGTTTGAAGTCTGGTATAGCTATCCCGCCTGATTCACACTTCCTGCTTAGCATTGTTTTTGCTATTCTGGGTCTTTTATTTTTCCATATGAATTTCATGATTGCTTTCTCTATTTCTACAAGAAATGCCGTTGGGATTTTGATTGGCATTGCATTAAACCTATAGAGAACTTTTGGTAATATCGCCATTTTGATGATGTTAGTTCTACCTATCCATGAACAGGGTATATTTTTCCATCTTCTAAGATCTTCTTATATTTCTCTCTTTAGGTTTCTGTAGTTTTCATTGTATAAGTCTTTCACCTCTTTTGTTAGGTTGATTCCCAAGTATTTTATTTTATTTGAGGATATTGTGAATGGGGTGGTTGTCCTCATTTCCATTTCAGAGGATTTGTGGCTCATATACAGAAATGTCTTTGATTTATGTGTGTTGATATTATATCCTGCCACTTTGCTGAATTCATTTATTAGCTCTAGTAGTTTCTTTGTAGACCCTTTTGGGTCTGCTAGGTATAGAATCATGTCATCTGCAAATAGTGATAATTTGAGTTCTTTTCCAATTTTTAAGCCTTTAATTTTTTTCGTCTGTCTAATTGCTCTGGCCAGTGATTCGAGAACTATGTTGAACCGAAGTGGTGAGAGAGGGCATCCCTTAAAATTTGTTTTTATGAGTGCTTTTTTATTATGAGCGCTCCTTATATATGTTAATTTCTGTATCATATATATGATTAAGAATATATATATATATAGACATACAACAAATAACAAAAGTGTGCACACATAATAATAGTAAAGGCCTTGTAGCTTTTAGCAGGTGAAATCTCCATTGCCATGTTTTAAAAACTCCACAGTTGGTCAAAGATAGAACTGATCAGAAAAACATTAACCTAGGTCTGTAGGATCAAAATTATGAGTTAGAAAAATTAAAGGATCTAAGGAAAAAAATAAGAGTCCTAGAAAAAATAACTGACCAGTAATTAGTAAATACCATACTATTTACTTTTTTTTTTCCTTAAGCCTCATATCAGTCTCCTACTGATCTTGCAGGCTTCTTTCATTTGCATTTCAATCTAAGTCCTGGCTGAGGTCTGGAAGGAGCAGGAAAAAACTGCTATTCTGAGCAGACACCTCAGGTCTAACGCATTTTAACCATAATTTTCCAGATAGGATGTTGAAAATTTTGATACAAGCTTAAGACAAAATTTACAAAATTTTATATCTTTACATCTTGTGTTGTCAACAGATACCATACTATGATTTACTATCCTTGTCCAAATTAATGCACTGGTACACACAGTGACATTTTCCCAGGCTACCCAATTAAAAATTGGTGAAAAAAAAAAGACTGAATGATTGGAAAATTTCTTGCCAACTTGGAAGTAGAGTTCTTTAGTTTTCCATCCTAAGTATTTAAGTTCTCTGACATGAATTATCTGAAATCATAAACTAAACAATTATCTCAATCTGACTTTTAACGGCAAGATTCTGCAATGCTTCAAAAACCCAATAAGCTACCAGATTGTTACAATAAAACATCATCATTTAGACACACATTCAGGTAAAATCATTCCCAAGAAACAATATATAATATCAACACATTATTGCACATGTCTTAAAGTGCCAGAAACAAAGACACACGACAGACAGAAAGGAGCTCCAGACTATGACTGACAGACAGAAGCCTTTAAAACAGAGCAGATAAGAGAAAAATCTCCTACACCAGTTGCACCACAGATGTCCCCACAAGGGGTCCAGATGTTTTCACAGAGGAGCATCCTGAAATGTAAAATCAAGGGTCTCCATAGTGACTTTCCTGCATTTAGTGTCCCCTTTTTTTCCCTCTTTTTTTAAGATGACAGAGGTGGCATTATCGTTAAATTGCAGGGAAAGACCTAGGGAATTCTCTGAAAAAATAAGGCTTCAGCAGCTGCTGGGAGTCCCTCAGTCCCTCCTTTTACTTACAGGATTTGCTCCTCTGTTTCAGTTCCACCACAAGCATGCTCCATCTCCTAACATTTCTGTAGTCAGCTCTCAAAAAGTTCCAGGGTGCGGGTGGGTTATCAAAATTTGTAACTTAAAGTTGGGTTCCTGAACTTGAAGCCAATTAATGCCAATTTAAAAATGAGGACAGGGTTTTGAGAAAAAGAAAAACGAAGGTTTATTGCTTTGCTAACAAAGATAAACACAGGGACTCTGCCAAAAGGTTGTGACTCTCTTTATCTGGAGGGACAAGGGATTTTAAAGGAGTTTCACTTATTAACCTGGGAGATACTCAGTTCTTAGGTCCCCCGCAGGCACTGCCCTCTGCAGTGAGTGTGCTCCAGGCAGCCAGCTAGGGGCTTCTATCATACTGCTTAACAAACGGGTCTAAAGTTCAATGCAGTTCCTTTAAACTCAGTCCAAAGGGTGTCAGGCTTACTTGCTTTATTTTCATGTCCGATATCCTTAAGTTTTCACCACAGAAATCACACAACAAAATGCACAAAAACAAACAAACAAAAAACATATAGAACACAGAACAAAACAACAACAACAAAAAAAAAAAAAAACAGAAATCCGGCGCCGAAACAGGAAAACAGAGGAGCAATGCAATGTCTTCCTAAAGCTCCCCGTAGGAGCGCATGCGTGCCCGTTGGCACCTCTCTACCCTTCCAGATGAATTCCCTAGAGAACAGAACAGATGACAGAATGATTCTTGTTACTGTCCCAGACAGGAGTATATGTGAGCCTCCTCAGTCCACCTCTGTGTCATCAGAAGAGATCTCCCTTAACCGGATATCAGATGTTATAAAGGCACCAATTACCTATGGATGCCTCCTCCACCAGGTGCTTGCTAATAGTTTTAATGCGGTGGTTCACTGCAGTGCTCCCTGAACTGAAGGCTAACTCCAAGGCCTTGGACCATCTCAAGTTGCACAAACCCTAGAGTTGCTCTCAAGCTTGGAGCCCTGGAAGGAAGGCCAACTTCAGAATTTACAGCAGTCTGGTCTTGTGATCTTGTCCGGCAGGGTCATCTCACTGGGGAACTCCAAAATATTAGACCAGGAACGCATGTAAAGACCACTGACTCCTAGTAAAATCAAATTAAGGCAAGCTAATTATTTCAAAGGGAAAGGCTACCTCTCCCTCCCAAAATGGCGGGAGCAAGACAGCAAACCCACCTTTCCTATAGCCCAGCTATATAGCCCAGAAAGATGCACAAAAAGGGGGTTACAGATAACAGAACTTTAACAAGCATCACACTAACGGTAGTTTACATTTTTTTTTTAAGCTCACCCCAACATCAGAAATTATGAGGACCATTAGAGCCTCAGAGACTCGTTGTCTGGCCAGGGAAAGAAAATATTTATGAGGTGTCACTAAAGTTTCAGAGAGGGCTGCAATCTGGTCAGAGAGCCAGGCATGGGTGAGTTTAAGGCATGGGCAAACATTCAAGCAGGTTCAGAATTTGCAGTAATTTATAATAAATCCAAAATTATCTTTTCATGGCTTTCTGGCAAGTGGGCTCCCAATTTTAATAAATGATCAGGTTGGGTCTATCAACCCTGTCCCTTACTTTTGGAAACTCCCCTTCCACATCCAAGCTTGTGAACTCCTGAGCATTTTCCATTCCAGATATGTATTCACAGATTTTCTAACTCTTCTCCTCTAATTGTGTATTACTTGGGGCGAATGTAATGTCAAGGCATTGTTCTGGATGAGAATGGGAAGATTTTTTGCATACACATTGGATTCATTATCTAATTTTTCATTCGAAATACTTAATCCCTGACACTAAAACCTACCCTACTGGACTCTGACTACTAATGCAAATATGATGGAGATAAATTACCCCAACAAAATAGAAATACAAGCAGTTCAGAGGAGGCATGGTGCATAGTTGGACTTGCCTTTTGCATTATGTAGTGTAGGAGTTATAAATCTAGCAAATTTTCAATTTAAATAGTTCTCCATGTGTTTGAAAGTTAACAAATATTTGAATTCCTGTCTCCCTTTCTCTGTAGCCTATTCAGCACATGTATTTTTATATGCACATATCAAATCCTACCTGGTACCACACGTACATTCTTGTGAGGTGGATGAATTGGCAGATACAATTTGTGAGAATAGATCACTCATTCTAAACGCTGTTGGAACTGAAAATTCAACCTATGGGTGAGCTTCCTAGTTGAACAACATTATACATAAACCCATGTTCAGTAAAATGAATATTTTTGGATCTGTGGATGATATATATTTCATGATTAATTTAGATTGCCATATATATTGCTAATTTTTAATGTCTGTGTGTGTGTGTGTTTTATATATATATATATATATATATATATATATATATATATACTCTCCAGATTTTTCAAAATATGAAATATATGTGTCTTATTATACACTCCCTAAATTCATTCATATTCATATATGTGGATTTATGATCAACTTTTCACAAGATTATTATCAGAAATATTCATCCACCTGAAATACATATTTGTTTCCTAGTACTGAAAACAAACTTCAGTGAATGGTGCACACAACTCCTAATATTTCTACAGTAACTCACCCAGTTTAACATCAATGGGTATAGATTCCTATGGGACATGAAGTGTATTTTGACGTTCATTTTTATTCAACTCTGGTACATTACTATTTCTTCAGTTAATGCACATCATAGGATAAATATTTCATCCACAATTTATCAAATTGATAGGCATTTGTTTCACTTTCAATCACTTCCTGATTCAGAACACATGTATTCCTTAATGTTTCTTGACTGCTCGTTTCATGAGACTTCTTTCCAAACACATTATTTTCAATTTCCATTATCGCTTTGAAGCAAATCTCACACACCCGTCTTGATAAACCATTAAAGTAATATTACCATTATATGTATAATTGGTTGGAATTAATGATTGTATATCAATATAAGATTTTCTGCATATTTTCAGATATAAATTCAATCGATTATTTAAAGTGTAATCAGTTATATTATTTATTCACAGTATGGTCTCTTCATGCATTATCTCTACATACATAGACACAGGGTACACCTCTTTGTACCCCCAATATTAATTTATATGTCTTCAAAATATTGCTCCCAGAAATGGTGGAAAAAAATACTCTGTCAACTGATGTACAAAAACATTTTATCACAGTAATATTCTGGACACAAAATGCAAAGTTCACACTTATGATTGTACCAAAGACTAAATGGAATGTAAACATGGATTACTAAAAAAATCCATGTCCAATTTGGCTAATGCTCTCAAATGTCAATCCTATTAATGATTACATATTTGTTTCTTCCTAAGATTATATATTCATATTCAACCCTGTTGAAAATATCTAATACTATCACTCACTTTATACTTTGTCTGATTTCATAATGTCTCTATAGATATCTGCTTTCCTACATATTTTCCCCAGTTTATCATTGTGACTCATTCTTCACATGTGCTGACATTGACATTCACTCACTAACTGAAACCCTGTTGCTAAAGAACTTTTGGTCCAATTCCTATACTCATTCTTTTTTCTAAACTTACTTACTATCTTCCTAATCCACCTACTGTCCCCTTTTGACTGGATATTCTCTTCGACATTCAATCATCCAAGGTACAAGGTCCTATGCCATTTTATATCGATTTATCTGAGACATCTGTGCAGAACATAATTCAAAGCTAAGTGTCACAATCAAAGGCCCAATTCCCTTCTGGGCTTCAAATCTTACCTAGATTTCTGTTTTCATACTTACATTTCACCTATTTATTCTTGTAAATATCGCAGATTCCCAATACCATTATTCATCCTGCAGAATGATTCCTAACTCAAATCGAATATGTTATTAATCGTAACCATACACTCTTCCATCAATCTAACTTTACAAAAGAGTAAGGACACAGTTTGTCTTACAATACAGGAATGTAGGGGATCTTCCACCTGCTGAGAACCTCAAAGGTCCTTACAGAAATGATCCCTGGAGAAGATGTTGACAGCTATGGAGGACCTGAGAGAGAAAAATTCATTTTCCATGGAAAACAACCAGGTCAAAATGAAGGGATGTGTCTGAATCAGCCTCTCTCTTCTTAATGTAGAGTAGTTGGACCAAATCAGGCATGTGTGGAGAGCTGTTCCCGGGTGCCGATTTTTGATATACAATTCTTAGCTTGAAGTGTCACAGTAAGTAGGGGCAGGCTCCATCTCATGGGAACCTAGGAAACAACTTTTAGGACAAAGTGTTTGCCAAGGCAGTGACCTCATTCAGTTTCTGAATGAAGTGACCTACCTCACTTCTTTGGTGATGGAACTCTCTGAACTGGGGATCCAAGAAGCCAGGCACCCAGAGTCAGTCCCAGTCCCAATCCCAGTGGGCTCACATGTTTGTATTTACCAAGGACAGAGTCAGACTTTCTTGGTACCTACTGATGTGAGGATGGCCAAATGCCAGGAGAGCTCTGAAGAGGGCCAGTTCATGAGAAAGCAGGCAGTGTCTCACCACTGGTTCCTGAAAACTTCACTGAGTTGGCCAAGGAGACCAGATCTGAGAGAGTTTCCCAATACTATTATTCATCCCGAAGAATGATTCCTAACCCAAATTGAACATGTTATTAAACCTAACATACACTGTTCCCTCAATCTAACTTTACAGAAGAGCGGGGACAGTGTTGGTCTTACAATACAGGAATGTAGGGGATCTTCCACCTGCTTAGAAACTCAAAGGTCCATGCAGAAATCATTCCTGGAGAAGATGTAGGCAGCTATGAAGGACTTGAGAGAGCAAAAGTCATCTTCCATGGCAAACAACCTGGTCAGGATAAAGGAGTGTATCTGAATCAGCCTCTCTCTTATTAATGTAGAGAAGATGGATCAAACCAGGCCTGTGTGGAGAGCTATTCCTGAGTGCCTATGGTTTATATACCATTCTAACTTGTGAAAGTGTCACAGGAAGTAGGGGCATCCTCCATCTCAAGAGACCATAGGAAGCAACTGTTAGGACAAAGTGGTTGCCAAGGGAGTGACCTCTTTCAGTTTCTGAAGGAAGTGACCTCACGTCATTTCCTTGGTGTTGGAACTCTCTGAACTTGGGATCCAGGAAGCCAGGCACCCATTGCCAGTCCCAGTCCTACTCCTAGTGGGCTCACTTCTTTGGATTTACCAGGGACAGAGTCAGTCTTTCATGGTACCTACTGATGTGGGGATGGCCAAATGCCAGAAGAGCTCTGAAGAGGGGCCTTTCCTGAGAAAGCAGGTAGTGGCTCAAGCTGGCTCCTGAAATCTTCGCAGAGTTGGCCACGAAGACCAGATCTGAGACAAGACAGGCTATTTTTGGGGAACATAGTATGACCCACCAGTCAGAGAATACTCCAGATAGTCACAGATGTACTTGGGGGAAGCAGGTGCCTTTGTGGGTGTTGGTGTGGGATTCTTTTTTTGTCTCATGTTCTGAGAATAGGTTAACCAGTACCCTGGTTATTAATTGGTAGTTACATTATGCTTATAGACCCCAGAACTCAGGACAGGTAGAAAAAATAAATACAACCATTAAATAGACCTTTACGAAATTACTCTTAGAGACCTGCATAAAAGATTGGACTATGCTCCTGCCTTATCCACTGTTTCATGCAAGAAATACTCCCTCTGTTTCTTTGTGTAACCTCACCACCTGTGAAATTCTCTATGGTGCCCTTCCTCCAGTAAGGGACCTAACCCCAACTCTAAGACCTAAGGATCCCTTCCACACCCCCTAGCTTGACAGACTTAAAGCTCTTGAAAGAACTCATTGATATCTGTTCAAACAGCTGGCCACGGCCTACCAAACTGGGGACAAGGGGACTCCACTTCAATATAATGTAAGAGACTTCATCTACATAAGAAGACATCAGGTTTCATTCCTGGAACCCCGATGGAAAGGAACATACCAGGTACTACTTATAACACCTACATCAGTAAATGTATACGGAATCAATTCCTGGATCCATGCCTCTCATCTCAAGCCTGCGCTCTGTCCAGACTCTTGCTGGAAACTGGAAATGACTAGTAACCCTTTCAAATTGTGTATTCACCATATGAATAAGGCTATAGACTCTCCCCTTGGCCACCAGTAGTCCTAAACCTCATCAGGTGGTTCATCAGCGATGGCTGATCACAAATCCTACTAGAGAAGAAGTATGGTCTATCTCGCTTACAGCCCCCATAGGGACCTGGTGGCCATCTCTCCACCCAGACATTTGTCAGCTGGCTATAGGTTTTTCCTATTGGGATATATCTGATAAAGTGGATCCCACTAAAATTCTATTAAATACCTTCTGTATCATCGATAATGGAAACAAACATTATGGATGTAGGGACACGCGAGCAAGATGCAGGTTGGCTAGCCCAGATTACTATGTTTGCATGGCAGACTATCAAAGCCACAAAGAGCCACGGCTGTGAGGGGAAAAAGCCAACTTCTTCTGTAAGTCATGGGGATGTTAGCATACAGGGACTGCCTGGTGGAACCCAAACTCCCCATCAAATTCAGTACACAGCATTGGCCATATTACCAATTAGACAACCAAAACCGATGGACCCCAGAAGGCTCTCTAGATCCTCAAATTATGCATGACATTTTTAACTTCTACAAGTGATCAAAAGGGTGGAAGGAGATTCCCCTATGTGAAGACCTTTTCCCTCCTTCACTCACGTCCTGAACTATGCTTCTCCAATAGATCCTAACCCTCAGCCTTCTGCTCCAGACTCTCTGCTTTCACTCCCACCTGAGCAACCTGATTTCTCCCCTCCATTTACTAGATCAAAAAACCAAACCTCGGCCGGTTCTCAGACAATTGCGCCCTTGCTGAGGTATCAGGTACTGAGGTACCCCTCCACCCACTCAGTCCTCTTTTCTCCAGTAAGTGCCCAGAGCAGGTCCCATCAGGTCCTCTTACCAGCTAACCCAAAGCTCAAACCAGCTGAGGAGATCCCTCAGACCACTATCCAAGATGTAATGAAAGTGACCTTTAAAGTTGCCTTGTCATCACTGAAAACAGGTGACTAAGAATTTAAAGTCCCTCACAGGCTTTTTGGGATACTCACTCCTGTCGTCCCCTCTGCTCTACCTGTTCTACTGCTCAAGTTTTTGTTGCCAGGAAAATCACAAACCCCTTTCCCAATATTCTTTTACATCTCTCCTTCCTAATTCTCAGATAAACGGAGCTGCTCTCAGCCTTGCTTTCCACGTCTTGCCCCTCTTCACCAGGCCCACAGAAAAGTCTTATATGACCTTCTCCAGAAGTCTTCACCATTGCTGACTTTAGGACTTTCAGCAAAAGAGTCCCTATAAAAGAATTCAATGTAGATAAACTCCGTGTTTTCATGTCGCCCTGTTCTACTTGGCCAGTGGCTGGAAAAATCAGCACTCCTAAGCTAGACACCCCCTTACGAGTTTTTCACAAAATAAGTGAACAAGGCCTCTGGCCTTGAGCTGGGGATTCTCAGAGATGGCTACAATTCTAAGTAAAGAAGTTACCAACTAGGCTCCATGGTAACAGCTGGCAGGGAGAAAAAAAAAGAGAAAAAAAAAAAAGCTCTCCCTGTCCCAAGTGTCCTTGAAAAGTTAACTTGCCGAGAACAGAGGAAAAAATAACAGAAACAAAAACTGCTTTTTGTGAACTTCTGCAGACTATGAACTTCTGAGCCCCTTCCCTTACATGTTGGGTACAAATTCTGAAACTACCTAAACTTGGGGTTCAGAAGATTAATTGATTACAACAGAAGCAATACCCTCTAAATCCGTTTGCAACCAAATAGGGCTGTTTCCCTGTCTTTGGTGCTATCTTAGATTCCTTTCCTTTTCCGTACCAACAACAGTATAATTCTATATACTTAAACATTGTTTATGTTTTCATGAAATGGTCAACAGATGTGATTAATTATGTAATGGTGCAGATGTTTCCCAGAGTGTTCTAGGATGATGCATGTTCATTTAAAGATCAAATCGGAGGGCATACAACCTGTTTCCACCGGGAACCTGTATCTCTCACTTTAGCCATCCTATTAGGAATAGGAGTTGCTGCAAGAGTGAACACAGGAACCCTAGTCCATGGGACACAACAAATGACCCAATTAGAAGCAGCAATAGACCAAAAATTAAAGATAATAAAACCTCCATCACAGCTTTACAGGAATGTTTAACCTCTCTCTCTGAAGTTGTTTTACAGAACAGGCGAGGGTTAAACCTTCTCTTCATGAGAGAAGGGGGACTTTGTGCTGCATTGAGGGAAGAAGGTTGTTTTTATGCCGACCATACTGGAGTTGTATAAGAAACTATGAGTATATTAAGAAAATGCCTTTAAGAGTGTCAACGAGAGAGAGAGGCCCAAAAAGGGTGGTTTGAGTCTTGGTTCACACAGTCCCTCTGGTTAACTATGCTTTCATAAGCCCAGGCCTGTCCATTAATAATCCTCATATTATTGCTAACTGTAGGACCCTGTTGGCTCAACCATGTAGTTTCCTTTCTCGAAGCTCAAATTGGACAATTTAAACTTATGGTAATCAGACAACAATATACCCCACTAGGAGACATAAAATGTGACACCCTTCAATGATCACTTTCATGATTAAAAGTAACCAGAAGAAGAATTGGGGAATAAAAAGTTAATAAAATAGGTACTTGTCACTTCCTATTTTTCTGTATGCTTAATAAAACACTGTTGAAATCTTGAGAACTGTTTGCTAATCTTGTTCCCAGAATGTGCTGTCCCCAACTGCCAAACTGCAGAATGTACTCCATCATCCCGTTGAAAGCAAACTGCCCACTCTCCCTGACGCATCAATAAATTTCCCTCCCTGCCCTCTCCAAGGAAAGTATATAAGCTCTGTTTAAGCTGTTCTCAGGACTCTCTGCTCTATTCAAGTGAGCTCTGAGCCCCAGCATTCTGGACCCTCAATAAACCCTTTGTTGTTGCATGAGACAGTCTCTTGGTGGTCTCTTCCTCCTATGCCTGCCCGACCATTACAATATTCCAACTCTATATTCTTATAAATATCTCAGGTTCCCAATACCATTATTCATCCAGCAGAATAATTCCTAACCCATATCAAACATGTTATTAAACATAACCATACACTCTTCCCTCAATCTAACTTTACAGAAGAGCAGGCACAGAGTTGGTATTACAATACAGGAATGTAGGGGATTGTTCATCTGCTGAGAACCTCAAAGATCCATGCAGATATGATCACTGGAGAAGATGTAGGCAGCTATGAAGGACCTGAGAGAGCAAAAGTCATCTTCCATGGAAAACAACCTGGTCAGTATGAAGGGTTGTGTCTGAATCAGGCTCTCAAATTTTAATGTAGAGAAGATGGACCAAACCAGGCCTGTTTAGAGAGTTGTTCCCGGGTGCCTATGGTTGATATACCATTCTAACTTGTGAAACTGTCACAGGTAGTAGGGGCAGCCTGCATCTCATGGGACCCTTGGAAGCAAATGTTAGGACAAAGTGGTTGCCAAGGCAGTGACCTCATTCAGTTCCTGAAGGAATTGACCTCACCTCACTTCCTTGTTGATGGAACTATCTGAACTTGGGATCCAGGAAGCCAGGCACACAGAGCCAGTCCCAGTCCCAGTCCCAGTGGTCTCACTTGTTTGGATTTACCAAAGACAGAGTCAGTCTTTCTTGGTACCTACTGATGTGAGGATGGCAAAATGCCAAGAGAGCTCTGAAGAGGGGCCTTTCCTGAGAAAAAGGTAGTTGCTCAATGCTGGCTCCTGACAACTTTACAGAGTTGGCTAAGGAGGACAGATCTGAGAGAGAACATGCCATTTAAAGGGAACATACTGTGGCCCACTAGTCAGAGGACACTCCAAATAGTCTCAGAATTACTTAGGGAAAGGAGGTGCCTTTATGGGTGTAGGTGTAGGTTTGTGGTTTTCACTTGTTCTGAGAATAGGTATCAAAGGCGGTTTGTTTGGATTGAGTGAACACTTTCTGGTAAGTACTTTGACAAGGCGAGTGTTTTTATGTCTGTATATAAAACGGTGTTCGTGGTTGTAGACATAAGAAGAGAGAATGCATCAATGGATGTGTCCTGTCTAGTAAAAAGCTTGCCAGCCTTCATACTGCCCAATTTATGAATGGACTGCTACTTGACTTATGGATGGGCAACATCTGCTATCCTCCAAAGTTCCTGTTTTCTTCCTGAATTCTGGCCTCTCTAAAGAATAGGCTCATGCTTTTGTGCCCAAGATATGTACCACCTCCAAGCTCTGTGACATGGACATGTACTGGATACCTGAAGGGAATGACGAGCTTCTTAGAAAACTCAGATATCAGTATGACCAGTAAAGTCTCAGTGGAGAAAGCCTGCTTTGTGCCTTTTGCTTACCTATTGTTTTATTGCCCTGAATGTCAGGAAGGTCTCTGCCTCAGGCCTCCCCTTTGTGAAGCCTGAAGAAAAGAGTTCTCAAATTGAAATGAATGGGCATCACCTGTGGCTCTGTGCTTAATTGCTTTGGAAAGGGATGTGTCTGAATCAGCCTCTTGGCACTGTGTGAGGCTGTGGCTTAGATTCTCAGCACTAGATGGATCCAAAGAAATATCTCATGTGTGCATCCAATACAAAAATGGCTAAAAGAGCAGATATTGTAGATGAAGTCTCTCGCCTTCCTATGTAAAGTTCCTGACCTCCATTAAGTGAGAATAGTGATACTTTGGGTCAAATGAGATATTTAAAGCCCTGTAGAGGCTAGCCTATAGGTGCATGGGTTTTCTCATGATTCCAGTTCACATAAAGAATCTAAACCGCACAGTAATTTGGCCTCAAATTGGAGAAGCAAAGCAGCATTAACGGCATGCCTATTTGATCACTCTTGGTTAACAGGAAGGGTGTCTAGGCCACACAGACTTTAGGAAAATGAGGGAAAAAGGGAGCTTATTTTGGACACTGTTGTGGGCTGCGCCCCTCATGGAAACCTGCTACCAGAGGTAATGATTAGTGTCTATATGGAAGAAGATGAGGGCCATGTGGGAGTGTTTTGGTTTTAATTGTGGACATTTGTATCGTGGTTGGAAGAGATGACTGGGTCCACCTGGGCTTGAACTCTGGTGTGACTCCCATTAGAGACTGAGTTCTGGAACTGACCTCAGAGCAGTATTGCCATAAATTTTGTCGGGATTTTATTAGGCCACGCATGAGAGTGACCCTTGGAAACTGAGATCTAAGGCCAGTGTGGATTTCCACAGAGCACTTGGAATCTCAGCCAGGATATAACATGATTTTATTTTTAAAGACTTGGCAGCCATAGTTGAGAGTCAAAACACACATGGAACTCACATTGTAGACCTCAATGGGTCTGGCTTCATGTGACCTTTTGGCCACTCTTTAGGAAGACTTGCCTGTGAGAGTTCTTCAGAGCATTCATTGAAATGAGCTTCCTCACCATTTAATGGTTCCTGAATTAATTGAAACCCATAGTGCCTCCAACTTCATCCTTGAAAAATGGCTAGATAAATACCATGAAATTTTTGAAATTCCCATGACCAGGTGGCACTGGAGAAACTTTGGATGTCCTGTTGCTGATCATGAGTATACCAGACGGTGCCTTGATTGACTGGGTTTCATGAAAATGGTGTAGATCAGATATGCCAGTAAGTTGGAGCCTGCTGAGCAGTGGGCCTAGAGCAATGTTGGGCAGGTGTGTGACACAAAATATGCGCTGGGGCCATTTCGATCTGCCATTGGCTTCCAAATGCCTTGTGACTGACAGGATACAGCCAGCAGACCCTTATTTGTAAAGGCATCTTGTTATATGGAGAGTTTTGACCCTGTCCCTTACTTTTGGAAACTCCTCTACCACCTCCAAGTTTGTGAACTACTGATCATATTCCATTCCAGATTTGTATTCTCAGAATTCCTAACTCTTTTTCCCTAATTGTGTCTTACTTGGGGTGAAAGTATTGTCAAGGCATTGTTCTGGATGAGAGTGGGAAAAATTTTGTGTAGCACATATTTGCATACACATTGGATTCATTTTCCAATTTTCCATTCAGAATACTAAATCCCTGACACTAACATATACCCTATTAGACTCTGACTACTAATCCTAATATGGTGGAGTAAAATAACCCAAACGGAATAGAAATACAAGCAGTTCAGAGAAGGCATGGTGTGTAGTTGGAATTGTGTTTTGCATTATATTGGGTAGAAGGTATAAACTAGTTAATTTTTTTATTGAAAGAGTTCTCCATGTGTTTTTAAAGTAAACAAATGTATGAATTCGTGTCTCCCTTTCTCCGTAGCATATTCAGCACATGTATTTTTATATGCACATACAGAATCCTACCTGGTACCACTCGTACAATCTTGTGAGGTGGCTTACTTGGCAGATACAAATTGCGAGAAGACATCACAGCTCCTAAACACTGTTGGAACAGAAAATTAAACCTATGGGTGAGCTTCCTAGATGAACAACATTATACATAAATCCATGTTCAGTAAAATGAATATTTTTGCATCTGTGGATGATTTATATTTCATGGTGAATTTCGATTGGCATATATATTGCTACTTTTTAATGTCTGTGTGTGTGTATATATATATATATATATATATATATATATATATATATATATATACAGTCTCCAGATTTTTCAAAATATGAAATATATGTGTCTTATTACACACTTCCTAAATTCATTCATATTCATGTATGTGGATTTATAATCAAATTTTCACATGATTATTCTCAGAAATATTCATCCACCTGAAATACATATTTTTTCCTACTAGTGAAAACTAACTTCAGTGAATGTTGCATACAAATCCTAATATTTCTACAGTAACTGACCCAGTTTAACATCAATGCGAGTAGATTCCAATGGGACATGCTGTGTGTTTTGACGTTCATTTTTATTCAACACTGGTACATTATGATTTCTTCAGTTTATGCACATCATAGGATATATTTTTCATCCACAGTTTCGCAAATTTATAGGCATTTGTTTCACTTTCAATCAATTCCTTCTTCAGAACACATGTATTCATCCATGTTTCTTGACTGGTCTTTTCATGAGACTTCTTTACAAAACACATTATTTTCAATTTTCATAATCATTTTTGAAGCGAAACTCAGACACCGTTCATGATAAACAATAACACTAATATTAACAATAGATGTATAACTGGTTGGAATGAATGATTTTATATCAATATAAGATATCTTAAATATTTTCAGATATCAATTCCATCCATTATTTAAAGTGGAATCAGCTATATTATTTATTCACAGTGTGGTCAATTCATGCATTATCTCCATATTCATAGACACAGGGCACACCTCTTTGTACAACCAATACTTATGTATATGTCTTCTAAATATTACTGCCAGAAATGGTGTAAGAAATACTCATGTCACCAGATCTACATACACATTTTATCACAGTAATATTCGGGACACAAAAAGTAAATGTCACACTTATGATTGTACCGGAGTCTGAATGGAAAGTGAACATGGATTACTAAAAACATTCCTGTCCATGTTGCCTAATCCTCTCAATTATCAATCCTGTTGGTGACTACATATTTGTTTCTTCCAGAGATTATATATTCAAACTCTACCCTGTTGAAAATGCCTAATCATATCACTCACTTTATACTTTGCCTGATTTCATTATGTCTCTATTGATATGTGGTTTCCTACATATTTTCCCCAGTTCATCATTGTGACTGACCCTTCACATGAAGTTATGTTTACTTTCACTCTCTAACCAAAACACTATTGCGATAGAACATATATTCCAAATCCTATATTGACACTTCTTCCTAAACCTACTATCTACCTAATCCTACCGACTATCCGTTTTTGACTGGATGTTCTCTTCGACATTCAATCATCCAAGGTACAAGGTTCTATGCCATTATATATCTATTTTTCTGAGACATCTGTGCACAATGTAAATCAAAGTTAAGTATCCCAATCAAGGGCCCAATGCCCTCTAGGCTTCAAAATTACCTAGATTTCTGTTTTTATTCATATATTTAACCTCTATATTTTTATAAATATCGCAGGTTCCCAATACCATTATTCATCCCGCAGAATGATTCCTAACCCAATTCAAACATTTTATTAACCCTAAGAATACACTGTTCCCTCAATCTAAATTTAATGAAAAGCAGGGACAGAGTTGGTCTTACAATACAGGAATGTAGGGGATCTTCCACCTGCTGAGAACTTCAAAGATCCATGTAGAAATGAACCCTGGAGAAGATATAGTCATCTATGAAGGACCTGAGAGAGCAAAAGTCATCTTCCATGTCAAACACCCTGGTCAGGATGAAGGGATGTGTCTGAATCAGCCTCTCTCTTCTTAATGTAGAGGAGAAGGACCAAACCAGGCCTGTGTGGATAGCTATTCCCGGGTTCCTAAGGTTGACATACCATTCTAACTTGTGAACATTTCAGAGGAAGTAGGGGAACCCTCCATCTAATGGGACCCTTGGAAGCAACTATTAGGACAAAATGGTTTACAAGACAGTGAATTCATTCAGTTCCTGAAGGAAGTGACCTCACCTCACTTCCTTCGTGATGGATCTCTCTGAACTTGGGATCCTGGAAGCCAGGCACACAGAGCCAGTCCCAGTCACAGTCCCAGTGGGCTCACTTGCTTGGATTTACCAAAGACAGAGTCAGTCTTTCTTTGTTCCTACTGATATTATGATGCCAAAAGCAAGGAGAGCTCTGAAGAGGGGCCTTTCCTGAGAAAGCAGGTAGTGGCTCAAAATTCCCTTCTGACAACTTAAAAGAGTTGGCCAAGTAGACCAGATCTGAGACAGGACAGGACATTTCGGGGAAACATTGTATGGCCCACCAGTCAGAGGACACTCCGTAGAGTCACAGACCTACTTGGGGGAAGGAGGTGACTTTGTGGGTGTGGTTGTGGGTTTATGATTTTGTCTCATCTTCTGAGAATAGGTAGGAAAGGCGGTTAGTTTTTTTTTTTTTTTTTTTGGAGTGTACTGTTTCTAGTAAGTCGTTTGACAAGGCGAGTGTTTCTATGTCTGTGTATTCCACTGTGTCCGTGGTTGTATACATTAGAAACGAGAATGCATCAATGTATTTGTCCTGTCTAGTAGAAAGCTTCCCAGCATTCAACCTGCCCAATTTATGAATGGGTTGCGGCTTTCCTTAAGGATGGGCAACACCTACTATCTTCCTAATTACCAATTTTCTTCCTGAATTCTTTCCAATCTCCAGAATTGGCTCATGTTTTTTTGTCCAAGATATGTACCACCTCCAAGCTCTGTGACATGGCCATGTACTGGATATCTGCAGGGAATGGCGAGCATCTCAGAAAACTCAGATATCAGTGTGACCAGTAAAGTATCAGTGGAGAAACCCTGCTTTGGGCCTTTTGCTTACATAATGTTCTGTTGCCCTTAATTTCAAGAAGTTCTTTGCCTCAGGCCACCCCTTTGTGAAGCCTGAGGAAAACAGTTTTCAAATGGAAACGAATGGGCATCACCTGTGGCCCTTTGCTTTATTGCTTTGGAAAGGGATGTGTGTGATTTAGCCTCTTGGCCCTGTGTGAGTCTGTGGCTTAGATTCTCAGCACCTGATGGATCTAAAGAAAGATCCCATGTGTGCATCCAAAACCAAAATGGCCAAAAGAGCAGTTCTTGTGGATGACGTCTCGCCTTCCTCTGTGAGGTTCCTGACTTCCATCAATAGGGATCCTTTGGGTCAGAGGAGTTCTCCAAAGCCCTGCAGAGGTGCTTGGGTTTTCTCATGACTCCAATTCACATAAAGAATCTTAACCTCTGAGTCAGTTGGCCTCAAAGTACAGAAGCGGTGTAGTCTTCACAGCATGCCTATTTCATCACGCCTGGTTCACAGAAAGTATGTCCAGGCCACCCTGACTTTAGCAAATGAGTGGCAAGGGAGCTTATTTTTTTACACTGTCTTGGACTGCGCTCCTCATGAAAACCTTCAGCCAGAGGTTATGATGAGTGTCTATATGGAAGAAAATGAGGGCCATGTCGAAGTGTTTTGGTTTTAATTGTGGTCATTTGTGTGTCAGTTGGAAGAGATAACTGTGTTCACCTGGGCTTGAACTGTTGTGTGATTCCCCTTAGAGACTGCTTTCTGGAACTGACCTCAGTGAAGTATTGCCATGAATTGTTTTGAGATTTTAGGAGGCCACGCATGAGATTCGCTCTTGGTATCTGTGATCTAGGCCCAGGGTGGCTTTGCACAGAAAACTGGGAATCTTTGCAAGGATATCACATGATTTTATTCTGAAAGACTTGGCAGCCATCAATGAGAGTCAAAACACACATGGACCTAACATTGTAGACCTCAATGGGCCTTGCTTATGTTACCATTTGGCCTCTGTTTCTGTAGCCTTGCCTATGAGAGTTCTCTAGAGCTTTCATTGAAATGAGCTTCCTCACCATTTAATGGTTCCTGAATTAATTGAAACCCAGAGTGTCTCAAATTCATTTTTGAAAAATGGCTAGATAAATACCATGCAAGGTTTGAAATTCCCATGACCAGGTGGCACTGGAGAACCTTTGGATATCTGGTTTCTGATCATGAGTGTACCAGACAATGCCTTGATTGACTGGGTTTCATGAAAATGGAGTAGAACAGAGATGCCTGTAAGTTGGAGCCTGCTGAGTAGTGGGCCTAGAGCTGTGGTGTGAAGGTGTGTGATAAACATCTGTGGTGGGGCCATGTGAATATGTCTTTGACTTCCAAATGGCTTGTGACTGACATGCTGCTGCCAGCAGACCCTTATATGTAAAGGCATCTTATTATATAGAGGGGTTTCAGGGCAATGTTCAGAATCAGGTTGCTCTTGTCAAGGGGGCAAGCTATGTGGGATAGAAGCCTGGTTGGTGCATTCTCCTGTAAACCCTGACCCACCACACCTGACAGAACTCCCTCCAGCACTGTGTCCCTGATGAACTCCTTGTATTTTTTGAAGCAACACCAAACTACGAGTGCAGCAGCCAGAAACACCACGAAAAGTGGAGGATGACCAAATGACTTCACAGTCCACGCGGGCAGACACTTAGACCCAGGTGGCCAAAAATTGCCGACAAAGATAGAATTCATCACTGCTGCCTAATGTTCATTGGAAAACAAGAAACCATGTCCTCCAGGTCACATAGATGCCATTCCAGATTTGATGGTCTCACTACAAAGGAAGCTAAATCTCCTGACAACAACATATACTTTAAGTGCCCAAACTCAGAGGCAGTTTGTCAAAAAGTCTTTAGGCCAAAAGAACTTCATGTTTGTGGAGTGTTTACCCTATCCCTTACTTTTGGATACTCCTCTCCCAACTCCAAGGTTGTGAACTCCTGAGCATTTTCCATTCCGGATATGTATTCACAAATTTTCTAACTCTTCTCCTCTAATTGTGTCTTACTTGTGGTGAAGGAAATGTCAAGGCATTGTTCTGGATCAGAGTGGGGAGATTTTTGTGTAGCACATATTTGAATACACATGAGATTAATTTTCCTATTTTCCATTCGAAATTCTGAATCCCTGACACTTACCCATACCCTACTAGACTCTCACTACTAATCCTAATATGATGGAGAAAAATAACCCAAACAAAATAGAAATACAACCAGTTCAGAGGAGGCCTGTTGTATAGTTGGACTTGCCTTTTGCATGATAAAGGGTAGGTGTTACAAATCTAGTCAATTTTTAAATGAAAAAGTTCTCCATGTGATTTAAAGTTAACAAATATGTGAATTCTTGTTTCCCTTTCTCTGAAGCCTATTCAGAACATGTATTTTTAATGCACATATTGAATCCTACCTGGTATCACACTTATATTTTTGTGAGGTGGATGACATGGCAGATACAAATTGTGAGAAGAGATCACTCCTCCTAAACACTGTTGGAACTGAAAATTCAACCTATGGGTGAGCTTCCTAGTTTAACAACATTTTACTTAAATCCATGTTTAGTAAAATAAATATTTTTGCTTCAATGGATGATATATATTTCATGATGAATTTCTATTGGCATATATATTGCCAGTTTTTAATGTCTCTGTGTGTGTTTTTTGTATATATATATATATATTCTCCAGGTTCTTCAAAACATGAAATATATGTGTCTTTTATACACTCCATAAATTTATTCATGTTCATGTACTTGGATTTATAATCAACTTTTCAGAAGATTATTCCAGAAATATTCATCCACCTGAAATTCATATTTGTTACCTAGTACTGAAAGCTAACTTCAGTGAACGGTGCACACAAATCCTAATATTTTTATAGTAACTGACCCAGTTTAATATCAAAGCAAGTTGATTCCTATGGGACATTTTATGTATTTTGACGTTTATTCCTATTCAACACTGGTAAATTACTATTTCTTCTTTTTTTGCACATCATAGGATATATATTTAATCCAAAAGTTATCAAATTTACAGGTATTTGTTTCACTTTCAATCACTTTCTGCTTCAGAACACACGTATTCCTGCAGGTTACTTGACTGGTCTTATCATGAAACTTCTTTCCAAACACATTATTTTTGATTTTCATAATGATTTTTGAAGCAAAATATACACAATTTTCATGATTATCCATAACCCTAATATTTCCATTAGATGTATAAATGGTTGTAATGAATGTATGTGTATCAATATAAGATTTCATGTATATTTTCAGATATCAATTCATTCCATTATTTAAAGTTGGAACCAGTTATATTTTTAATTCTCAGTATGGTCTCTTCATGCATTATCTCAATATTCATAAACACATGGTACACCCATTTGTACTCCCAATACTAATTTATGCATCTTCAAAATATTGCTCCCAGAAACAGTGGAAGAAATACTCCACCTGATCTACATATACATTTTATCACTGTAATAATCTGGACACAAAATGCAAAGTTCACCTTTATGATTGTACCAAAGCCTAAATGGAAATTGACCATGGATTACTAAAACATCTATGTCTAAATTGCCTAATGCTCTCAAATGTCAATCTATTTGTGACTCCATATTTATTTTTCCCTAAGATTATACAGTCAAGTTCAACCCTGTTGAAAATGTCTAATATTATCACTCACTTTGTACTATACCTGATTTCCTAATATCTCTATTGATATCTGCTTTGCTACATATTTTCCCCAGTTCATCATTGTGAGTGACCCTAAACATGTGCTGATATTGACATTCACTCTCTAACCGAAACCCTATTGTTAAAGAACTTTTGGTCCAAAGTCTATACTCGCCCTCATTTCAACACCTACCGACTATCTTCCTGATCCTACAGACTATCCCTGTTTGATTGGATGTTCTCTTCTACATTCAATCATCCAAGGTACAAGGTCCTATTTCATTGTATATCGATTTATCTGAGACATCTGTGCATAACATAATTCAATGCTAAGTATCCCAATCAAAGGCCCAATGCCCTTCTGGGCTTCAAATCTTACCTAGATTTCTGTTTTCATACTTATATTTCACCTATATATTCTTAAAAATGTCACAGGTTCCCAATACCATTATTAATTGAGCGGAATGATTCCTAACCCAAATCAAACATGTTATTAACCTTAACCATACACTGATCCCTCAATCTAACTTTTCAGAAGAGCAGGGACAGAGTTGGTCTCAAAATACAGGCATGTAGGGGATTCTCCACCTGCTGAGAACCTAAAAGGCCCATGCAGAAATGATCCATGGAGAAGATGTAGGCAGCTATGAAGGACCTGAGAGAGCAAAAGACATCTTCCATGGTGAATAACCTGGTCAGGATAAAGGGTTGTGTCTGAATGAGCCTCTCTTTTTTTCATATAGATAAGATGGACCAAAACAGGCCTATGTGGAGAGCTGTCCCTAGGTGCCTATGGTTGATATACCATTATAACCTGTGAAAGTATCACAGGAAGTAGGGGCAGCCTCCATATCATGGGACCTTTGGAAGCAACTGTGAAGGCAAAGAGGTTGTCAAGATAGTGACCTCATTCACTTCCTGAAGGAAGTGACCTCATCACACTTCTTTGGTGATGGAACTGTCTGAACTTGGTATCCAGGAAGCCAGGCACTCAGAGCCAGTCACAGTCCGAGTCCCAGGGGTCTCAATTTTTTTGATTTACCAAGGAGAGAGTCAGAGTTTCTTGGTAACTACTGATGTGTGGATGGCCAAATGCCAGGAAAGCTCTGAAGAGGGGCCTTTTCTGAGAAAGCAGGTAGTGGCTCACCACTGGCTTCTGACAACTTCACAGAGTTGGACAAGGAGACCAGATCTGAGAAAGGACAGGCCATTTCAGTGGAACATAGTATGACCCACCAGTCATAGGACACTCTGGATAGTCACAGTCCTACTTGGGGGAAGGAGGTGCCTTTGTATGTGTGTGTGTGTTTGTGGTTTTGTCTAATGTTCTGAGAATAGGTAGTAGCGGCGGTTTGTTTGGTTTCGAGTGAACTGTTTCTAGTAAGTCATTTGACAAGGCGACTGTTTCTATGTCTCTGAATCCCACTGTGTCCGTGGTTGTAGACAGTTGAAAAGAGAATGGATCAATGGATTTGTGTTGTCTAGTAGAACGCATCCCAGCATGTATCCTGCCAAATTTATTAATGGTCTGAGGCTTTCCTTATCGATGGGCAACACCTGCTATCTTTCTAAGTTCCTGTTTTCTTCCTGAATTCTGGCCAATATCCAGAATAGGCTCATGGTTTTCTCTCCAAGATATGTACCACCTAAAAGCTCTGTGACATGGCCATGTACTGGATAGCTGAAGGGAATGGAGAGCATCTCAGAATACTCAGATATCAGAGTGACCATTTAAGTTTCATTGGAGAAACCCTGCTTTGGGCCTTTTGCTTACCTATTGTTCTGTTGACCTGAATGTCAGCAAGGTCTTTGCCTCAGGCCATCTCTTTTTGAAACCTGAAGAAAACAGTTTTCAAATGGAAATGAATGGACATCCCCTGTGGCTCTTTTCTTAATTTCTTTGGAAGGAGATGTGTCTGATTCAGCCTTTTGGCCCTTTGTGAGTCTGTGGCTTAGATTATCAGCACCTAATGGATCTAAAGAATGATCCCATGTGTGCATTCAAACCAAACTGGCCAAAAGAGCAGTCATTATGGATAAAGTCTCTCACCTTCCTTTGTAAGGTTCCTGACCTCCATCAAGTGAGAATAGGGATCCTTTGGGTCAATTGAGTTCTTAAAAGCCCTGCAGAGGCTAGCCCATAGGTGCTTGGGTTTTCTGATTACTCCAATTCACATAAAGAATCTAAACCCCACAGTCAGTAGGCCTCAAATTGGTGAACCGAAGTAGTATTAATGGCAGGCCTATTTGACCACTCCTGGTTCACAGGAAGGTTGTACAGGCCACCCTGACTTTAGGCAAACCAGAGGCAAGGGAGCTTATTTTGGACACTGTCTTGGGCTGCGCCCCTCATGGAAACCTTTAGCCAGAGGATATGATGAGTGTCTATATGGAAGAATATGAGGGCCATGTGGGAGTGTTTTGGTTTTAATTGTGGTCATTTGTGTGGCAGTTGGAAGAGATTACTTGTAAGATTCCAGCAGACGTCGGAGGAAGAGACTACCAAGAGACTGGCTCATGCAACAGCAATGGGGATTTATTGAGGATCCAATTCAGTTCGCTGGGGCTCTGTGCTCACTCAACAAGCAACAGCGGCCCAGATCCCCGAGAAGAGGTTAAGCAGTGCTTCAGTACACTTTTTGGGTAGGCAGAGGCTTTATATATATCAGAGGAAATCATCTTGATCAGCCGGAAAATCGAACAACAACTCTCCAACTTGATTAGCACATTCATTGGTGGAATCAGGTCGGGCGGGGGTGATAGGTCGATCCTAAGGAGGGGGGTACATTCAAACTGATTGGTTTGGGCCCTGATATGCTTAGGTGCCAAGCTGCACAGGGTCCTAGATTATTAAACAACTGGATGGTCAGGGGGAATATTTAATGGGCAGTGAAAGGATTGTCCTAACAGCTACAGGAATTTCAGGTTTTAGGTTTAGCATGGGAACTTAACAATACCTGGTCCTTTACATTTTAACTCAGGCTTTGCAGCTTAGAAACTTTACAACACCCGCTATTTTACACTTTAACTTCAATTTCTTTTACCCTAACAGACTGGGTCCACCTGGGTGTGAACTCTGGTGTGATTCCCCTTAGACACTGAGTTCTGAAACTGAACTCAGAGAAGAGGTGTCATGAATTGTGTTGGGATTATAAGAGGCCACACATGAGAGTTGCCCTTGGAAACTGAGATCTAGGCCCAGGGTGGCTTTCCACAGAGCATTGGAAATTTCAGCCAGGATATCACATGATTTTATTCTGAATGACTTGGCAGCCATAGTTGAGAGTCAAAACACACATGAAACTCACACTGTAGACCTCAATGGGCCTGGTTTCATGTGACCTTTTGGCCACTCTTTGAGAAGCCTTGTCTGTGAGAGTTCTATAGAGATTTCATTGAAATCAGCTTTCTCAAAATTTAAAGGTTCCTGAATGAATTGAAACCCACAGTGCCTCCAACTTCATCCTTGAAAAATGGCTAGATAAATACCATGAAATTTTTGAAATTCCCAGGACCAGGTACCACTGGAGAAAGTTTGGATGTCCGGTTTCTGATCATGAGTATAACAGACAGTGCCTTCATTCACTGGGTTTCATGCAAATGGTGTAGAACAGAGATGCCAGTAAGTTGGAGCCTTCTGAGTAGTGGGCCTAGAGCAGTGGAGGGCAGGTGTGTGATAAAACATCTGTGGTGGGGCCATGGGGATCTTCCATTGTCTTCCAAATGGCTTGTGACTGACATGATGCAGCCAGCAGACCCTTACATGTAAAGGCATCTTGTTATTTGGAGAGGTTTCAGGGCAATGTTCAGAATCAGGATGTTATGGTCAAGGGAAAAGCTATGTGGGATAGAAGCATGGTTGGTGCATTCTCTTGCAGACCCTTACCCACCACAGGTGACAGAACTCCCTCCAGCACTGTACCAGGTGAACTACTTGTATTTCGTGAAGCAAATAACAAACTCCCAGTGCAGCAGTAAGAAATACCACGAAAAGTGGAGGATGACCAAATGGCTTCACAGTCCACACAGAGAGAAACTTAGCCCCCAGTGGACACTGTTAACCTACATAGAGAGAAATCAGCACTGCTGCCTCATTTTCAGTGGAAAATAAGAAACTATGTCCTCCAGGTCACATACATGCACACCCAGCTTTGATGGTCTCACTACAAAGGAAGCTCCTGACAAATACTTATATTTCAAGTGCGCAACCTCAGAGGCAGTTTCTCAAGAAGTCTTTAGGCCAGCAGAGCTCCATGTTTGTTGAGTGTTTACCCTGTCCCTTACTTTTGGAAACTCCTCTACCACCTCCAAGGTTGTGAACTCCTGAGCGTATTCCATTCCAGATATGTATTCACAGAATTTTTAACTCTTCTCCTCTAATTGTGTCTTTTTCAGGCGAGGGTAATGTCAAGGCATTTTTCTGTATGAGAGTGCAAAAATTTGTGTGCAGCATTTATTTGAAATACTGAATCCCTGACATTAACCCATATCCTAATAGACTCTGACTACTAATCCTAATATGATGGAGAAAAATAACTCAAACAAAATAGAAATACAAGCATTTCATAGGAGGCATGGTGTATAGTTGGACTTGCCTTTTGCATTATATAGGGTAGGAGTAATAAATCTAGTCAATTTTTAATTGAAATAGTTTTCCATGTGTTTTTAAAGTTAACAAATATGTAAATTACTGTCTCCCATTCTCTCTAGCTTATTCAGAACATGTGTTTTTATATGCACATATAGAATCCTACCTGGTTATCACACATACAGTCTCATGAGGAGGCTGATTGGCAGATACAAATTGTGAGAAATGACCACTCCTCGTAAACGCTGTTGGAACTGAAAATACAACCCATGGGTGAGCTTCCTATTTGAACAACCTTATACAAAAATCCATGTTCAGTGAAATTAATATTTTTGGATCTGATGATGATATATATTTCACGATAAATTTCGATTGGCATATATATTGCAATTTTTAATGTCTCTCTCTCTCTGTGTGTGTATAAATATATATAAGTATATATATATATATATATATATATATATATATATATATATATACATATATATATATATATATATATGCACTCTGTCTAGATTTTTCAAAATATGAAACATGTGTCTTATTGTAGACTCCCTAAATTCATTTATATTCATGTATGTGGATTTATAATCAACTTTTCACAAGATTATTCTCAGAAATACTCATCCACCTAAAATACATACTTGTTTCCTAGTACTGAAAACTAACTTCGTTGAATGGTGCATACATATCCTAACATTTCTACAGTAACTGACCCTGTTTAACATCAATTCAAGTAGATTACTATGGGACATGATGTGTATTTTGAAGTTCATTTTTATTCAACACTGGTACATTGCTATTTCTTCAGTTTATGCACATCATAGGATACATATTTCATCCACAAGTTAGCAAATTGATAGGCATTTGTTTCACTTTCAGTCACTTCCTGCTTCAGAACACATGTATTTCTCCATGTTTCTTGACTGATATTTTCATGAGACTTCTTTCCAAACACATTATTTTCGATTTCCGTAATCACTTTTGAAGCAAAACCCACACACCTTTCATGATAACCCATAACCCTAATATTACCATTAGATGTATAACTCGTTGGAATGAATGACTGTATATCAATATTAGATTTCTTATATATTTTCAGATATCAATTCAATCCATTATTTAAAGTGGAACCAGTTATATTATTTATTCACATGATGGTCAATTGATGCATTATCAATATATTCTATGACACAGGGTATACCCTTTTTACCCCCAATACTAATTTATATTTCTTCAAAATAGTGCTCCCAGAAATGGTGGAAGAAATACCCATGTCACCTGATCTACATATACATTTTATCACAGTAATATTCTGGACACATAAAACAAAGGTCACTCCTATGATTGTACCAAAGCCTAAATGGAAAATGAGCATGGATTACTAAATGCACCCATGTCCAGGTTGCCTAATGCTCTCAAATGTCAATCCTATTGGTGACTACATATTTGTTTCTTTCTAACATTATATATCCAAACTCAACCCTGTTGAAAATGTCTAGTCCTATGACTCAGTTTATACTTTGCCTGATTTCCTAATGTCTCTATTAATATCTGCTTTCCTCCATATTTTCCCCAGTTCATCATCGTGACTGACTCTTCACATGTGCTAACATTTACATTCACTCTCAACTGAAACCCTATTGCTAAAGAACTTTTGGTCCAGATCTTATACTCACTCTTCTTCCTAAAACTACTATCTCCTGTTCCTACCGAGTATTCCTTTTTGACTTGATGTTCTCTTCTACATTCAATCATTCAAGGTACATGGTCCTATGCCATTGTATATCGATTTATCTGAGACATATGTTCAGAACGTAATTCAACGCTAAGTATCCCAATCAAGTTCCCATGCCCTTCTCGGCTTCAAATCTTAACTAGATTTCTGTTTTCATACTTATATTTCACCTATATATTCTTGTAAATATCGCGGGTTCCCGATACTGTTATTCAACCCTCAGAATGATTCCTCACCCAAATCGAACCTGTTATTCACCCTAATCATACATTCTTCCCTCAATCTAACTTTACAGAAGAGCAGGGAAGGAGTTGGTATTTCAATACAGGAATGTAGGCGATCTTCCACCTATTGAGAACCTCAAATGTCCTACATAAATGACACCTGGATAAGTTGTAGGCAGCTATGAAAGACCTGAGAGAGCAAAAGTCATCTTCCATGGAAAACAACTTGGTCAGGATGTAGGGATATGTATGAATCAGCCTCTCACTTATTAATGTAGAGAAGATGGACCAAACCAGGCCTGTGTGGAGAGCTGTTCCTGTGTGCCTATGGTTGATATACCATTCTAACTTGTGAAAGTGTCACAGGAAGCAGGGGCAGCCTCCATCTCATGGGACCCTTGGAGTCAACTCTTAGGACAAAGTGGTTGCCAAGGCAGTGAACTCATTCAATTCCTGAAGGAAGTGACTTACGTCACTTCCGTGGTGATCAAACTCTCTGAACTTAGATCCAGTAAGTCAGGCACCCAGAGCCAGTCCAAGTCCCAGTCTTAGTGGTCTCACTTGTTTTGATTTTCCAAGGATAGAGTCAATCTTTCTTGATACCTACCGATGTGGGAATGGCCAAATAACAGGAAAGCTCTCAAGAGGGGCCTTTTCTGAGCAAGCAGGTAGAGGCTCACCCCTGGCTTCTGACAAGTTCACAGAGTTGACCAAGGAGACCTAATCTCATACAGGACAGGCCATCTCAGGGGAACATATTGTGGCCCACCAGTCAGAGGACACTCCGGATAGTCACAGACCATTTGAGGGAAGGAGGTGCCTTTGTTATGTGGGTGTGGTTTTTTGGTTTGTCTCATATTCTGAGAATATGTAGGAAAGGTGGTTTGTTTGGTTTGTAGTGAACTGTTTTTAATAAGTCATTTGACAAGGCGACTGTTTCTATGTCTGTGTATCGCACTGTGTCCGTGGTTGTAGACATTAGAAAAGAGAATGATTCAATGGATGTGTCCTGTCTGGTAGAAAGCTTCCCAGCATTCATCCTGCCCGATTTATGTATGGACTTTGGCTTGCCTTATCGATGGGCAACACCTGCTAATTTCCTAAGTTGCTGTTTTCTTCCTGAATTCTGGCCACTCTCCAGAAGAGGCTCATGGTTTTGTGTCCAAGATATGAATCACTTCCAAGGTCTGTGACATGGCTATGTTCTGGATAGCTGAAGTGAATGGCGAGAATCTCAGAAAACTCAGATCACTGTGACCAGAAAAGTCTCAGTGGATAAACCCTGCTTTGGGACTTTTGCTTACATATTGTTCTGTTACCCTGAATGTCAGGTAGTTCTTTGCCTCAGGCCACCCCTTTGTGAAACCTGAAGAAAACAGTTTTCAAATGGAAATGAATGGAAATCACCTGTGGCTCTTTGCTTAATTGCTTTGGAAAGGGATGTGTCTGAATCAGCCTCTTAGCTCTGTGTGAGGCTGTTGATTAAATTCTCAGCCCCTTATGGATCTAAAGAAAGATCCCATGTGTGCATCCAAAACCAAAATGGCCGAAAGTACAGTCATTGCAGATGAAGTCTTTCGCCTTCCTCTGTAAGGTTCCTGACCTCTATAAAGTGAGAATAGGGAAGATAGACCAAGCCAATTGATGTCTCCTTTTGGAAAAATTGTACCACCAATGAGAGCATCAGCAAAATTACCCCAACACTACCACAAGTCGCTGCACCAACAGATAGTTCACAATGCATACATGTTAGTTCACAATGCATACAAGTGATATATATTCCAGGCAAGTTCTGCAAGCAGTTCAGTGATGGCTATTGCAGAAGCTGTAGATTGGTTTTATCTTTGTCTTCACCAGCACTGGGTTGAAGATTGGAATTCTGGCAATAATGGCTAAAGAAAAAATTACTTACCATTCCAGAAGGCACTAAAAAACCCAATTATCTTAACAATTTACATTATCTTGAAGAGAATTATTAAATATAATGAAAAGGAAAGGTGAAAGTCAACAAACAGTTCTGCTAAACTCCTTTTTTTGTTCACATATTAAAACAATCCTCAACAGTTGTTTACCCAATTTAAATTAAACTATTTAAATCACGTGAATAAAAAAAAATTGGATCCATTTTTTCATGAGCGCACATCATATATGATATATGGATATATGTACATTCAAACATAAAACACAAAACACAAGTGTGCACAAATAATATAATATATACAACACATAACATAATAGTAAAGGCCTTATAACTTTTTACAGGTGAAATCACCATTGGAATGTCTAAAAACTCTATAGTCAAAAAATAGAACTGATCAGCAAAACATTAACCTAGGTCTGTATGAGCTCAAAAAAAAAAAAAAATAGAAAATAGAACTTCATGATGTGGGAAAGGGCAATAATAAAATAGATATTGAAAAAAGCATCCTGGTTCTGTCGCAGATGTAAGGATAGCCAAACTGGAGTTTTGGATATCAGCTGTTATGAATTTGAGCCAAATCATCTTCTTTTTGGTCTATAGAAATCACTTTAGTTAATTTCTCTGGAATCCATATTGCCTGCTGTTCTTCCTGTGGAAACACACAAACAGACCCCTGACTAAAGACAATCACTGGGTCAGGACTTTAGTTAATCTCTCCAAAATCCAAATCAGCTGCTGTTCTTCCTGTGGAAACACACAAACAGACACCCGACTCCAGACAATTACTGGGTCAACACTTTTCCATTGTCCTATTAGAATATCCTTCCAAAGGACCTTGGGCTTATGCACATTTTTTGGAAACATATGCCTTTCCACAGCACTAAGTCCTGATGAATCCAAGTTTAAAAAGTTTAGAGTAAAAAGCATTAATTTAAGTTTATCTTTGGGGAATATATACCCCTTCTCAATTCCGTCTTTGTGCTTTAATAAGTACATTTTTATTGTTTGATGTGCTCTTTCAACTATGCCTTGTCCCTGTGGATTGTATGGGATTCCTGTTATATGAGTAATGCCAAATGATGAGCAAAATTATTTAAAAGAGTTAGAAGTGTAACCGGGGGCATTATCTGTTTTTAACTGTTTTGGAATGCCCACAGTGGCAAAATTTTGTAAGCAATGAGCTATAACATCTTTAGTTTTTTACTCCAGCATGAAGGGAGCCCATTAAAAATCCAGAACAAATATCAACTGTAACATGCAAATATTTTAATTTTCCAAATTCTGGCAAGTGTGTGACGTCCATCTGCCAAATATGGTTAGGTATCAATCCTCTAGAATTGACTCCAAGATTAACTTGTGGTAAAAAGGTCACACAATTTTGACATTTTTTTATAATTTGTTTAGATGTTCCTTAGTTATTTTGAAATGCTTTTGTAAAGTATAAGCATTGACATGGAACTTTTTAAGAAAATTTATTGCTTCTTCTAGTGTAAAGAAAATATGTATGTATGTCAATTGTAGTTTTATCTGCTAAATCATTGCCCAAACTAAGGGCTTTAGGCAATCCTGTATGTGCCCTGATATGTCCTATAAAGAATGGATCTTTTCTGTCCCAGATTAGACTTTGTATAGTGGAAAGCAAAGAGAAAACAGTAGAGAAAGGGGAAATCCTACCAGCATCTTCAAGGGATACTATAGCATTAACTATATACTGACTATCGGAAAATAAATTAATTACAGAATCTTTAAAAATCACAAAAGCTTGTAATACTGTACTAAGCTCTGCCTTGTGAGCTGATTGTTTTGGTACTAAAAATATAAAAGTTGGATCAGGTGTAACTATTGCTGTTGTACCATTATTTAACCCATCGGTGAATATATATGGAGCATTCATGATAGGTGTTTTCTTGTCATTTTTGGAAAAATTACAGGATGCGATGACCAAAAAGACAATAAAAGATAAGATGGTAAGTGGTTATCAAATGAAACATTAGATTTACACACGATTATTGCCCAAGTATTTAACTAATTAGCTAATTCATCAATTTGATTCATAGTATATGGAGTAATAATTTTATTGGGTGAAATTCCACACACACTCTTTTTGCTGCTTTTATTCCTATGAGTATTAATTCTCCCTCAGCCTCAGGATAGCAAGTAATAATAGTGTTAGAAGAATAAGATAAATGTATCCATAATAATGGACCTTCTTCCCAAAATACTCCTGTAGAAATATTTTTTTTGTTGTTAGTACAATAAATAATAAATGCAAAATTATATCAACTCTATCCAAAAGCATATTTCCCATATATGTTTCAATGATTTTTATTGCTTTTCTTGCTTCAGGCGTTAACATTCTGAGTGAATTTGGATCTCATGGTCCTTTTAGGATATCAAATAAAGGTCCCAACTCTCCTGTTGGTATACCTAGATGAGGCCTTATCCAATTTAAGTCTCCTAATAACTCTTGAAAGTCATTAATTGATTTGAGTTGATCTACTCGTATTTGAATTTTTGGTTGACTGACCATGGTTGAGGATAATAGAGCTACTAAATAATTAATTGGAAAATTTAATTGTATTTTACCTATTGCTATCTCTAGGTTATAATTTTTTAATACGTTTGTAAGTGTGGCATACCATTCTAGCAATGGGTTTTTAACTTTGTGTGCTAATAATACATCATCCATATAGTGAAAAATTTGTATTTCAGGAATTTGATTTCTAAGTGGCTGGATTACTTTGTTAACATAAATTTGACGCATAGTTGGGCTGTTAGCCATCCCTTGAGGGAGTACTTTCCACTCATATCTCTTGTCAGGACCTTCATGATTCAGTGCAGGTATAGTAAATGCAAAACTTGGAATATCCTCAGGATGAATTGGAATTGAAAATAAAACGATCTTTAATATCTACAACGAAAACATACCAAGTTTTTGGCAAAGCACACAATTGAGGAATCTCTGATTGAGCAGGTCCCATAAAAACCATCCCATTATTAATGGCTCTTAAATCTTGCAATAATCTCCATTTACCAGATTTCTTTTTAAGGACAAAAATGAGAGTATTATGGGGAGACACAGAAGGTTGTATATGTCCTTCCGCTAATTGTTGTTTGACCAGGTCATGGGCTACTTGTATCTTTTCTTTAGTCAGGGGCCACTGAGGAACCCATACTGGTCTTTCTGATTTCCAAGTAATATTTATTGTCTCAGTGGCCCTTTCTGAAAATCCAACCCATATCTATCTGTTCCTTGATCTTTTTGTATTGGTGTTGCTATACCTTGTTCTTGCTTTTCTAATCTTTTTCCTTTCCTAAAATCTTGTCTAGCCATAATAGTGGGTGAATTTTGATTGATGTTATTTGTTAATGTCAAACCTAATTGATCTAGGACATCTCATCCTTATAAATTTACGGGAAGATGTTCCAATACATATGGCTGTATAGTTCCTTCACATCCTTCAGGATTCTTCCAATCTAATACCGTTGCACTTTTATGGGGATTAGTCGCCACTCCTAGGCCTCGAAGCGTTTGAGTGGCTTGTTGTAATGGCCAATGTTTTGGCCATTCTTGACGACAGATGATGCTAAGGTCTGCACCTGTATCCAGTAGCCCATTGAATTCATGTCCTTGAATATTTAGTTTTAGCATGGGGCGAGAATATAAATTTAAAGAAAGCATAGCCCAATCTACACCTGTGGAGCCTAATCCTTTGGAACCCCTTTCTACAGCATAACTGTAAAATTTATCATGTGGGCTGGGTATTATTATTAATTGTGCTATTCTATCTCCTGGAGAAATTACTGATATACCCTTTGGAAAACTGGCTATAATTTTTATTTCACCTTCATAATCGGGATCAATTACCCCAGGACTCATCATAAGTCCTTTTAGAGTAGAAGAGCTGCATCCCAATAATAAGCCTACTGTTCTTTTGGGAAGAGGTCGTTTCACCCCTGTGGGAATGATTTGAACTCCCATCTCTGGAGTTAGTATTGATCTGGCGGAGGCACAGATGTCCAACCCTGCGCTCCCTCTGGTTTGTCTGATGAGGGATCTGATGAACAATGTGTCGTGGGCACTACACTGATGGGGTTGCTGGTTTCCTCCAGTGCTCCATATATTTGCGGTTTCGGGCCCCAGAGCATTGGGCCCCCCTGTCCATTTTTTGGCAATGGAGCCGGATGCCTTTCTTCATGATATCGTGGATAAACACCTGGTGCTTGTTTGTTTTTTGATAATGAAGTACCCTCTATGGTGGTTTGAGAATGGTATTCATTAGCCCAATGTCTCCCTCTACGTCATTGTGGCCAAATACCCGGTATTCTAGTCCTTTGATACCTAGTTTTGTTAAACCCTCCTCCTATGGGGCAATTCCTTTTAAAAAGTCCTGTTTGTTCACAATTGTAGCATGTTCTTGGCCTGTCTTCTAAAGCCTGTTTTACTAAAGCTGCCACAATTTGCCCTTTTTCATTAATGTCTCTGGCATCTAAAGCCTGTTTTATTGCAGCTGCCACGACTTGCTCTTGTTCATTAATGTCTCTACCAAATTTAATAAATGTGTTTAAATCTTCATGTTTCCATGGTCTAATGATACCTCTGCAGCAATGATTCGCTTGGTCATAAGCCAGTTGTTTTAATAATGGCATTGCTTGTTCTGTATTTCCAAAAACTCTGTAGCTGTTTCAATAAGCCTATCTACAAATCCAGCGTAAGATTCATTAGCTCCTTGTATTACCTTAGATAATTGACCTTGTAAACCTCCATGTCCTTGTAAAGTCTTCCATGCCCTAACTTCCTCTACAGCAATTTGTGCGTATATGCCAGGATCATATGGAATTTGTTGTTGCTGATCCTCATAAGGTCTCTTTTCTAACAACAAATCTAGATTTCTCTGAGGATAACCAGCTGCTGCATTTCGCCTAGACATCTCTTTGCAAAATTCCTCACTGGCAACCTTTCATAATAGGTATTGACGTCCATTTAGCACAGCTTTACACATATTAGCCCAGTCTGCTGGCGTCATGTTCAAGGTGTTAATGGATTCGACCAAGCTTACAATGAAGTGTGCTTGAGGACCATATGTTGTTACAGCCTCTTTTAGCTGCTTCACTATTTTGAAATTTAAAGCATGGTGAATTCGCTGCCCTCCTACCTCAAATACAGGGCATGTTAATACTTGAGATCCTGTCTCAGGATCCGAACTATCAACTGTTGGGGTTGGGGGCCTCCCAGCACATGGAGGTGGCCTTGTTAGTTGGACATTTACATCCTCTGGTGACAGAAAGGTGTTAGTAGCAGTCTCCTTTTTTAACTTTGCCCCTGATTGCTTTTTATGCTCTAAACTTGGTTCCTCTATCTTTGTCTGAACTTAAGGCTTTGGACTAAGCAAACCAGATATGAACGTCCACAATGGCAATGTGCCAACTGGCATAGTCCCTCGGCTGCTCTTTTCTAATCCTTTTAAATCTTCACCATGATGGTTCCATTGTGATATATTTAATGACTCCTCCTTCAAAAGCCATGGGCTACATTTTTGTATTGTATCAACAAATGCCCTGACTCTCCTTGATATTTCTGAGATGCCTCCTTTCTCTAACAATTTATTTAACACTCTTTCAGTTTGTTTTTTTACTAATTTCTGATCCCGTATTTCTATTATAATACAACCCAACAAGATGACGCCAAACAAAACTGAGACAGAATGAATTAAAAAGGGAACAACAAAAAGTCATAGCCTTTCTATCCTCCTGACATGTGCATCCGTCCTTTATACCTATCTGTTCCTCAGATGTAAATAGTTTTTTCTCAGATGTGAGTGGTTTTTCTTCCATCCCACTCATGTCCAGGAACAGGCAACTTAAAACAAAAGTGAAGCAAAACAAAGGAGTCATCTTAAAATGGCTACCCATCCTTTCACCTTGCCCACAGGGGCAAGCAGTTTACCTTATCACTTACCCTCAGTCGTTCCCCATGTGAGCCACAAAATGCTGCAGTCTGGCTGGGCATGATTCAGGAGCCACTTGTCAAAAAAAAAAAAAACTAACTTTATTTTTAGAACCACACACGGCAAACAAAACAACTCCTCAGGAAAAACCCTCAGAGCCCAACTGCCACTACTGGCTTCCTTGTAAAGTCTCTCTCACACACACAAGCCTCTCCACCTGCCACAATCCTACTGCTCTTGAGGCCGATTGGCTGGGTGGAGCCAAAAAAGTTCCCCAAGGAGCAGCTCCATGGTCTGAAAGGGCAGGGAAACAGCCCAATGAGCATCACCACAGAGGAGCCAATCAGCTAGATGATGCTGAGGTCGCTGTGAGCCAATAATCAGCCGGCAGCTGGAAATTTGCTGGCAGCTGGAAGTTTGCTGGGGCCCCTTCAGCTGTGGCTCTCAACAAATTCCTGTCTCATTTCTCTGTAGCCTATTCAGCACATGTATTTTTATATGCACATATAGTATCCTATCTGTTATCACATGTACATTTTTGTGAGGTGGCTGACTTGGCAGATACAAATTATGAGGAGAGATCACTCCTCCTAAACATTGTTGGAACTGAAAATTCAAAATATGGGTGAGCTTCCTAGTAGAATAACATTATACATAAATCCATTTTCAAGTGAAATAAATATTTTTGCATCTGTGGATGACATATATATTTCATGATGAATTTTGATTGGAATACACACTCTACAAATTTTTCAAAATATGAAATATATGAGTCTTATTATACACTCCTTAAAATCATTCATATTCATGTATGTGGATTTATGATCAACTTTTCACAAGATAATTCTCAGAAGTATTCATCAACCTGAAATACATATTTGTTACCTAGTACTGAAAGATAACTTCAGTGGATGGTGCATACAAATCCTAATATTTCTACAGTAATACCCAGTTTAATATCAATGCAAGTAGTTTCCTATGGGACATGATGTGTATTTTCCGGTTCATTTTTATTCAACAGTGGTACATTACTATTTTCTCAGTTTATGCACATCATAGGATATATATTTCATCCACAAGTTCACAAATTTATAGGCATTTGTTTCAATTTCAATCACTTCCTGCTTCAGAACACATATATTCCTCCAGATTTTTTGACTGGTCTTTTCATGAGACTTCTTTTCAAACACATTATTTTCGATTTCCATAATCACTTTTGAAGCAAAACTCACACATTCTTCTTGATAAACCATAACCCTAATATTACCGTTAGATTTATGACTGGTTATAATGAATGTATGTATATCAATTTAAGATTTCCTTTACATTTTCAGATATTAATTAAATCAATTATTTAAAGTTGGAACCAGTTACATTATTTGTTCACAGTATGGTCTATTCATGCATTATTTCTATATTCATAGACACATGGTACACCTCTTTGTTCCTCCAATACGAATTTATACATCTTCAAAATATTGCTCCCACTAATGGTGGAAGAAATACTCATGTCACCTAATCTACATATACATTTTATCACAGTAACATTCTGGACACAGAAAACAAAGGTCACTCTTATGATTGTACCAAAGCCTAAAAGGAAAGTGAGCATGCATTACTAAAAACATCCATGTCCAGGTTGCCTAATGCTCTCAAATGTAAATCCTATTGTTGACTATATATTTGTTTCTTCCTAAGATTATATATTCAATCTCAAGCCTGTTGAAAATATCTCATCCTATCCCTCACTTTAAACTTTGCCTGATTTCTTAAAGTCTCTATTGACATCTGCTTTCCTACTTATTTTCCCCACTTCTCATTGTGACTGACTCTTCACATGTGCTGATATTTACATTCACTCTCTACTTGAAAACCTATTGCTAGAGAACTTTTTGTCCAAATCCTATACTCACTCTTGTTTCTAAACCTAGCAACTATCTTCCTAATCCTACGGACTTTCTTTTTTTAATTGGATGTTCTCTTCAACATTCAATCATCCAAGGTACAAGGTCCTATGCCATTGAATATCGATTTATCTGAGACATCTGGGCAGGACATAACTCAAAGCTAAGTAACCCACTCAAGGGCCCAATGCCCTTCTGGGCTTCAAATTGTACCTAGATTTCTGTTTTCATACTTGTATTTCACCTATATATTCTTGTAAATATCCCAGTCTCCCAATACCATTATTCATCCTTCAGAATGATTCCTAACCAAAATCGAATATGTTATTAACCCTAACCATAGACTTTTCCCTCAATCTAACTTTACACGTGAGCTGGGAGAGTGTGATCAGGAAAGTCTCAGTGGAGAAACCCTGCTTTGGGCCATTTGCTTACCTATTGTTCTGTTGCCCAGAATATCAGGAAGTTCTTTGCCTCAGGTCACCCCTTTGTGAAGCCTGAAGAAAGCTGTTTTCAAACGGAAATGAATGAGCATCACTTGTGGCTCTTTGGGTCAAATGAGTTCTTCAAGCCATGAAGAGGTGCTTGGGTTTTCTCATGACGCCAAATCACATAAAGAATCTATACCTATCAGTCAGTAGTAGTCAGTCAATATTGCTCCTAAAAATGGTGGAGAAATACTCATGTCAAATGATCTACATATATATATATATATATATTTAATCACAGAAATATTCTGGGCACAGAATTCAAAGTTCACATTTATGATTGTACCAAAGCCTAAATGGAAAGTGAACATGGATTACTAAAAATATCATGTCCAGGTTGCCTAATGCTCTCAAATGTAAATCCTATTGGTGACTACATATTTGTTTCTTCCTAAGATAATATATTCAACCTCAACCCTGTTGAAAATGTCTAATCCTATCACTCACTATATACTTTGCCTGATTACCTAATGTCTCTATTTATATCTGCTTTCCTACATATTTTCCCAATTTCATCATTGTGACTGACTCTTCACATTTGCTGACATTTAAATTCATTCTCTAACCGAAAACCTATTGCTAAAGAACTTTTGTTGCAAATTCTACATGCACTTTCCTTCCTAATCCTAACTACTATCTTTCTAATCCTACTGACTATCCCTTTTTGACTGGATGTTCTTTTCTACATTCAATCATCCAAGGTACAAGGTCATATGCCATTGTATATCGATTTATCTGAGACATCTGTTCAGAAGTTAATTCAATGCTAAGTATCCCAAGCAAGGGCCCAATGCCCTTCTGGGCTTCAAATCATACTTAGATTTCTGTTTTCATGCATACATTTCACCTCTATATTGTTATAAATATCGCAGGTTCCCAATACCATTATTCACCCAGCAAAATGATTCCTAACCCAAATCGAACCTGTTATTAACCCTAAACATACAGTATTCCCTCAATCTTACTTTACAGAAAAGCAGGGAAAGAGTTGGTCTTATAATACTGGAGTGTAATGGATCTTCCACCTGGTGATAACCTCAAATGTCCATGGCGAAATGATCCCTGGAGAATATGTAGGCAGCTATGAAGGACCTGAGAGAGCAAAAGGCATCTTCCATGGCAAACGGCTTGGTCAGGATAAAGGGTTGTGTCTGAATCATCTTCTATTCTTAAAGCAGAGAACATGAGCCAACCCAGGCCTGTGTGTAGATCTGTTCCTGGGAGATTATGGTTGATATACAATTCAAACTTGTTAAAGTGTCACAGGAATTAGGGCCAGCCTCCATCTCATGGGAACCTTGGAAGCAACGTTTGGACAAAGTGGTTGCCAAGAGAGTGACCTCATTCAGTTCCTGAAGGAGGAACTAAAAACAGTTCCATCACACTTCAGTGGAGATGGAACTCTCTGAACTTGGGATCCAGGATGCCAGGCACCCATAGCCAGTCCCAGTCCCAGCCCCAGTGGTCTCACTTGTTTGGATTTACAAAGACAGAGTCAGTCTTTCTTGGTACCTACAGATGTGAGGAAGGCCAAATGCAAGAAAGCTCTGAAGCAGAGCTTTTCCTGAGAAAGCAAGTAGAGGCTCACCGCTGGCTCCTGACAACTTCACGGAGTTGGCCAAGGAGACCAGATCTAAGACAGGACAGGCCATTTCGGGGGAACATTATTGGCCCACAAGTCAGAGGACACTCTGGATAGTCACAGACCTACCTGGGCGAAGGAGGTGCCTTTTTTTTTGTGGTTATGAGTTTGTGGTCTTGTGTCATGTTCTTAGAATAGGTAGAAAAGTAGGTTTGTTTAGTTTGGAGTGGACTGTTTCTAGTAAGTCGTTTGACAAGGCGAGTGTTTCTATGTCTGTGTATCACATTGTGTCCGGGGTTGTAGACATTAAAAAAAAATGCATCAATGGATGTGTCCTATCTAGTAGAAAGCTTCACAGCATTTATCCAGCCAAATTGATGAATGGACTGTAGCTTGCCTTATGGATGGGCAACACCTACTATCTTTCTAATTTCCTGTTTTCTTCCTGAATTCTGGCCACTCTCCAGAATAAGCCCATGGTTTTGTGTCCAAGATATGTACCCCCTCCAAACTCTGTAACATGGCCATGAACTGGATAGCTGAAGTGAATGGCGAGCATCTCAGAAAACTCAGATATCAGTGTGACCAGGAAAGTCTCAGTGGAGAAACCCTGCTTTGGGCCTTTTGCTTACCTATTGTTCTGTTGCACTGAATGTCAGGAAGGTTTTTGACTCAGGCCATCCCTTTGTGAAGCCTGAAGAAAACAGTTTTCAAATGGAAATGAATGGGTATACCTGTGGCTCTTTGCTTAATTGCTTTGGAAAGGGATTGTCTGAATCAGCCCCTTGGCCCTGAGTGAGGCTGTGGCTTAGATTCTCAACACCTGATGGATTTAAAGAAATTTCCCATGTGTGCATCCCAAACCAAAATGGCCAAAAGAGCAGTCTTTGGGATGAAGTCTGTCGCCTTCCTCTGTAAGGGTCCTGACCTCCATCAAGTGAGAATAGGGATTCTTTGAGTGAAATGAATTTTTCCAACTTACACAGGCTAGGCTATAGGTGCTTGGGTTTTCCATGACTCCAATTCAAATAAAGATTCTAAACCCCACGGTCAGTTGGCCTCAAATTGGAGAAGTGGACCTGAATTAATGACAGGAGTATTTGATTACTCCAGGTTCACAGCAAGTGTCCAGGCCACCCTGACTTTAGGCAAATGAGAGGAAAGGGAACATATTTTGGACACTGTCTTGGTCTGCGCACCTCATGGAAACCTCCAGCCAGTGGTTATGATGAGTGTCTATATAAAAGAAGATGAGGGCCATATGGGAGTGTTTTGGTTTTAACTGTGGTCATTTGTGTGGTGGTTGGAAGAGATGACTTTGTCCACCTGGGCTTGAACTCTGGTATGATTTCCCTTAGAGACTGAGTTTTAGAACTGACCTCAGAGAAGTATTGCAATAAATAGTGTTGCAATTTTAGGAGGCCATGCATGAGAATCGCCCTTGGAAAATGAGATCTATTCCCAGGATGGCTTTCCACAGAGCTTGGGAAATCTAAGCCACGATATCCCAATATTTTATTCTTAAAGACTTTGCAGCCATAGTTGAGATTCCAAACACTCATGGACCTCACATTTTAGACCTCAAT